>NW_028262380.1:58306500-58458888 GCF_047370975.1 Nipponia nippon
CTTGCCCTTTCTATACTTCCATGGGGTTGGCCATGTTCTATATTAAAAGCACATCTTTTTTATGAAAGAAAGGCAAAAGTAGGCTCCACTTCATTTTCTGACTCAATTTGTGTGTCTGGCTATTTCAGCATGACAGTTCTATTGCAGAGATTAGGAAATGCATGAGCTATTTAAAAGCAAATAAAAAAGGATGTCAGACTTTCTGGCTAATTAGTGAGTGCTCATAAATAAAGCATTTTAGGCTAAATACCGAGCCAGCTTTTTGTTGCACTAAGGGACAACAGATGAAGACTGCTGATAACAAGATGCCAAGAAAGCCCAACACCACCATCATTCTTACATTCCTGTAAAATGCTGGGCAAAGAATTTGTGGGCCCTTCCCCTGAGGTCTGAGTTCTCATTTCCCAACTTATCAGTGAGGCCAGGTTTTCCTATCTCTCCATTTGCTTCCTTGCGTCCTATTCCCACTTCAGCATTCACCTGCCTAGTGACCTCCTCTCTAAGAGATATGTGGGAGACCCTATATAAGACCTCTGTTTTCTCAGCTGCCAACCTTGCTGTGCCCTCACCATTATGTCATCAAAGGAACAAGAAGAGAGAGAAATGAAGGGTTTGACCCTAACAAACTCTGCACCAACAGCAGTGTACCACGCTGAGTTTGCTGCCTGAATTTTGCTCCAATGATGATACCTTCCTTTAAAGTGATGGAGGGTGCAGACTATGTATGAGGCAGTTGTTCCACATGCTTTTTTCACTAAGCAAAGACACTACTGAAACTGGTTCTTCAGGTGTTTATGGGTATAGGAAATTAGCTGTCTAAGACTAAAGGTGGCAGAAAATCAAACTGTTCTAAACGTGACCTACAGTGACCTCTTCCAGACAGACCATAACCAAACCATGGCAAAACTGGAATGATTAAGCACATCATCTCTGCAGCAACCAGGATATGATGTTTTCGCTGTCCCACCCTTTTCAAACACACCCCAGAAAGGGCAGGCTGTGGTTTTCTCGGCTTTTGGGGTCCTGTGACCAAGCAATTGGCTCAGTTCCAGATGTAAGACTTCAAGCAATATTGCTTGTAGTATCATAGTGAACCAAATATTAAGCAGATAATGCATTTTATTAGTTTAGGAATGTCTGGTTTTATTTGGAAATTGCACTAACAGGTTCAGAACGTCTGCTGACGTATTTCTTCTGTGCAAGTCAGGTGGTGCTTCCAGAAGTTTCTCAATAAGACAGCCTAGTTTTTTTCCTCTTCTTTTTTGGCATTGGATTAAAATGGGTGTACCGGCATGTAGTCTGAGGACCACATCCCCATTCTAATGAGGTGTTACAGGGCTGAGCAGAAAATAATTCTCCTGCACAGGCCCTGGATGTCTAGTATACAAGTGTATTACTGGTATTTTTATAACTAGAATCAGTCATGGCTACTTAAAGCACAGACTGAAGAGGCTTCAATGCCATAGCTTTGGGGAAAAAACTAAAGTTACTTGGAAAGCTCAATAAGATCAGGATATAGTAACTTCAGGGCCATACTTCACCATCTCAAATGCGGATTCCACATTCAGTAAAAGATGACTTCCCAAAGCAATAAGAAAAGAGAACAGGGATACTTGTGGGTATGATTTCTGGGTAAAAAGACCTCTTTTGACACAGCCTCCAACTAGGTACACGCTTACAAGTGTTATCTCAAAGTACGAGACAGATTTCTACATTGTTCGGTCCTTTTGCAAGCAAGCATCTGTTTAAAGACACTGAGCTGAACTGAACAAAGTCAGTGCTGGACGTGGTTTTGGGGGGGTTTATTGGTTCGTTTTTTGTTTGTTTTATTTCTGCACTCTTACAATACTGAAATCTGGACACTCTTGGGAGCAAGTACTTTGAGAGCTTAAGGCTGACTGCCTTATGTAGGTAGCAATGGGGAGAGTGCAATAGCCAGTTAGGGCTCTGAACTTTTGGAAGGGCTGTGTTCCGTCAGCTCTCCCATGATACTAAAGCCAAAGTTAGGGTAGGACAGCATACTGTTACAAACCTTAAACAGGCACAACACATGCTACTGCTGTAATGGCTTGCCCTCCTGTCTGTTACTCCTACTTTGAAGCTACATGGAGGAGGGAAACTGCGATCTACCTGTGAACACACAAAAACAGGGCTCCCTTGCAAATCCAGTGGGTATAACTGCCCCTTCTGGGATAAAGTTTGGGTCTCGTTGCAGCTGCAAAGACAACCAAAGGATACCAGAATGCCAACTCATGTGTCAGAGTGTGGCTAATTCCCCTAACCACACTGTGCCTTTGCCAAAAATAAGTCATAGCACATTCCATTTGTTTAGCAGCCAGGTAAGCAGATTCATGACAGGAAACATTACAGTACTGTAACAAAAAGGAAATCTTCCTCCTCCAGAATATTGATCTTGTCCTCATTACCTTGTGCCTTTACAAAATTCCCCATGCCAAAAGAGGAATCTTGCAGTCTGAAGAGGCAATACTTGATCTCTGAAAAACATATCCACAAGTACAGGAACTTCATAACTCAACAGAATCCAAGGTAATGCTCACAAGTAGTAAAAACCCCAGCAACAGCAGTGGAATTTACTATGGGCTTATGTTTAGAAGTGTGAGTAAGCACCCATCCAAAGTGGGGCAAGCTGCTGAATTAGGTCTCAAAGCAGAGAACTACTGAAATTTGATAACACAGTATTATATTAACCCCCAATCACTTTAAGAGAGGCTCCTTGTAGAACAAAAAGGTGGTAGCACTTCAAGAAAAAATAGATAAATGTTTATGTAAGTTTAAGAAATAAGGCACACTTTATTGTTACTAAATTTTGAAATTACCCTTTTCTAGATTTCTACAGCATATCTTATTCATGTCTTCTCCGAAACCTAAGCTTCTGAAAAATAACTGATTTTTGCTGAACAAACTCAAAAACTTATTGCTTGAAAGAAATTTTAAAAAGTTATCTAAACACAAGCCCGACTTCTGTTTTTTTCCCCATAGTTTAAATGCCTGTAAAAACATAGTGCCATTACACAGGAAAACCACAAGGGGCCATTACTCAAGTTCTACTCTGATGTTTGCAGACCTTTTGAACCTATCGTCTCCACATAAATTTTCAGCTATTGTAAACAGAACTCTACCCGCTAGACCTACTAGACTTAATGATATGGAGAAATGCCACACTTTACAATCTGGAAAGAATGTACATACAGCTTCCAGCTCAAAGCCAGAATGAGCATAGTGGCCAAATCCACACTTGGTACCGATCGATGTCATCCCACTTCACCACTGGGGTTTTTCCAAGCAATGCCAGCTGAGGAGCCATTAAAATCTAGTGACATCTTTGCATCACAATAATCTATAAACGGTTACTGCAGATAAGCCATTACAGCAGGACAGAAAATTAAATCTAGAAGGCATTACAGGACTGCAGACCCTGTGCCTTATGATGTTTTTGTATAGTCCATCTTCAGTACGCTTTAGTAAAACCTGTGAAGCGAGGCAATGAAGAATGCAGGTTGTACCCTTTACAGGTGCACAGGAGGTGACGACAATGTTGAGGGCAGGTAGATGCCTTGTGGTACATAAAGCCAGAACCACTGTCACTTGTATCAAGGAATAAGAAGGACCCGTTTCATTGCCCTACCATCTACTGTTATAATCAGCGAGTCAAATGACACTGTCTACAACATACAGCTGCAAATCTGTGGTATTGGGCTTATTTAACTATCTGCAGAGACAGCAGCCATCACACGGGAAACCCAATTGTTAACTACCTTGCATGTATTTTGTAGTGGTGTAACACCTCCTGGCAATGAAAACTGGAGAAGTGTCGAAGAGCTTAGTCTCACTGTAGCTCAATAGACTTACCAGGCCGAACAGAAGTCACTTTTCAAATTACTATTCACATGACCAGAGCAGATTTAGACCGAAGTTCACTGCAATACCCAGTTATACGTATGACCTTGTAGGCTGGCAGTTTCCCTGTGGGAAACTCAGAAGAGAATCCTAGTCATCTGGTTTGGGTGATGAACTTCAACAGCTGAGGCTATGAACCCCGATGTCTCTTCATTCTCTCTCTGCCTCTCTCCCCCAGACAGATTTTACTCATCACCCACAAGAAACAGAGAGAAGTGAAATGAACTTCAGCAGCTGTTCTGAAGAGGCCAAGTACTCACAAGCTAGCAAGCAGACTCTGATGTTTCTCCAGTGCCCAAACTCTGAATCTGTTTTTCCTTTATAACCAACATAAAACCGCTATCCCAGACACAAAACAGATAATCTATCAGGGTCAGCTTGACAAAATACCTTACTCAAAGTTCCAGGATGTATAACAATAGACAGAAGCTAAGAGCTGATCAAGTGAAAGCTACTCATAGAGTAATTTCTCTGGCAACACCAATGCCTTCCCCTATAATATCAAACTCCTATGTATTTGAGATGTTGGGAAATCCTATACGCTCCAGAACAGGAACTGTATTTCAATAGTAGTGACTTGCAGCCATCAGGTAAGGACATGAACTTGCAAACTGGCTTTCACTTGTGACCTTAGTCAGCTTTGCGCTGAGGTCTACACAGGTAGATGGGAAAATCTGTGCCTTAATCTGACCTGCTGACTAGACCACAAAATATTCATATTCGATTAGGATCAAATGTGTCACATGAGAGGCTGATGGACCAACATTTTCACCCTACTTAAAAGTAAGTACTTATTTTGCTAAATAAAATACCACTAAATAGAAGCCTGACATAGAATTCCCCCATAAACTGTCCTTTGTCCAAATAAAATTTGGGGGAAGTCAATATATATTTCAGTAACTAGAAAGCCAGAGCTCCCCTCTTTCTAGCAATTCTTGTCGTCTCTCTGACCTTAGTTTATCTTTTTAAGGCCTTGCTTTACAAAGAATTCCCCACAGGTGCCATGTCTTGCACAATCAGGTCCTGAAGAGCAGCACTCTGCGCTGGCAGGATATAGTTTTGGTTCCACAGTAGCTAGTACAACAGGACCACAGTCCCTTACAACTGCAGCTGTTCTTAAGATACGCGTATTAAGCGACTAGTGTTTGAATCTTTAATGTATCTTTTAAGAAGTAAAGTCACAGTATTTCAGGGTTGGTTTTTTTTTTTTACATTCCTTATGAAAAGCTCACCTTCCAAACTCAATTTTGATTATTTTTTTTTTTCCCCTTTCTTTTCTGAACCACGTATCTTAGCTGGATAAGGTAGGGGAACCCTATCTTCACCCTCCTCAACCCTACTTTTTCAAGAACAAGGCTGAAGGAAAAACAAATAGTCATATGGCTCATTTCAGCTCACAGCTCCTTAAATGGTCACAAAACAATGAGAGCACACAGATGCCCATCCACTTATCTCCATCTTTCCAACCTGCCTGGCAAACTCTGAGGACAATACAGAAATATACCAGAATCCTGGCCTCAGCAGCGTTCCTGGAGCAGGATTTGCTGCTGCAGTATATAATTCTGTGAAGAATTGCAGGCAGGCAGAGTGAAAGGACAGTGAGACACAGCTGCAAACCCAAACAAAACTATTAAGTCCAATATTAGAGCCAGCAGCTTTGTCAGCATACCTTTAATGTAAACAAAACGTAGGCTGCACAGTACACCCTCAGGAACACAGCTGAACAACAGCCTTCCTCCTACTACCAGACTTCCTCTGCAACATGAAGACAAGGCTCAGGATTCATACTTGAGGCCTAACTAAAATTTACAGTTTTCCAGACCCTATCATCTTGAACACATCATGACACACAGAAGCCAAGGAAAACAAATGAAATTCATGTTTTACTGGGTCCCACATGCTGTGATATTTCCAAGTCTACTAGCATCCACCAAGAAACATGCAGAACACTCAATTCTGAAAACAAATCCATTACCAGGACAGAGCACAGAACAAAATCAACTCAACAAGCTACTCCATGTGTTTTTCATTTAACTGTATTCTGCAGAGGAAGTGAATTTGGTACATAGTATACTTGGCTTCTGTCCATATTCTTTTTATTATTAAGCTTGGGGGGGCAGGAGGGCTGGTACCCATCTTTGCAGCCCTGATTCCTCTACCTTCTTGGTGTGCACTCACTCCCACTCAAGGCAGATGGCACGTAAGAGTCACCTATTCAAAGTCAGATGAGGGTACTACTCTGTCAGTGAAGTACACACAGGGAAATACATTCATGCGCATTGTAAACAGAACACATGTTGTACATATATTGTAGAAAATATTACGCTGGATCAACAAGACAGGAAGCTGGACTTAGAGACCCTGGTATGCATACACAGTAGTAGAGGAAAACTGACAGCAAGCAGAGCCAGGCAGCTTTCCCTTTCCCCTTAATGAGGTTAAAATGGCAAAATAAAGATGACTGTACAGCTTGGCTGTCACCCAAAAGTTTACTCTGAAGAAAGAAATTTGATTTATCCAAAATTATGTGCTGGATAGATACCATATGTACAGTAAGTACATATCGTCTGGAAGGATAGATACACACCCACATTTACATATTATATGCAACTGACTGAAGTGCCATCTAGGAAAATGCAACAGATAACTCCAGCAAGGTAAGCTGTTCCTTCAGTGAGCTACAGGGGACCCCTTTATACAGCTGTTGCTACTTATTACCCCAGAGCATTCCGCTTGCACAAAAGTGGAAGTCACTGCCTATACCTTGTTTTGTAAAGTGTCTGTATAAAGCAAAACCATTAGCTCTCCCATAGAAAGCACAGAAACAGGTTAACGAACAAAGAGGGGAAGCTACAGGTGAAATGATCTACTCTGTAAAGTACATTCCTTCCACTGAACCGTATATCTAAACATAATCAAAATAATAGTATAAACACTAGAGATTAATAAAACTGAAGGGTTTTTTGGTTTTGTTACTAAACCAAGGACAGTTTAGGCACAAACCTGATTAATCTAAATCACCTTTCAAAGCCTACACTTTATTGCCGAAGTTTGAAGACAGATTTTGATACTAGACTTGATTTCTTTGTCCAGTATATGAGCTGCTACTCAAAATATCAACAAGTTACTAAACCATACAAATTGCCAGGCTATTTCTGTGTTGTTAGCATGATAAATCATTAATCTAATTCCTTCATTAAATACCACCTGATTATTCAGATTATTCACACCCCTACCTAGCAAACATTCATGCTTTGTAATCACTGACATGCAATTATTGCCTAGCACATTTATATTCATTATTCACATACAATTTAAAGATTAAGTATATTAACTGTGAAGTTCTTATGTGTCTGAAAGTAGACTAAATGAGCATGTCCACACAACTGTGTGTGTATCTGCATATGTAAGTTACTTGTAGAAACTATTTCTAATGCAGCTAAAAAAAAAAAATCTTCAGTTGTGCAGGAACAGATCCATGTTTGAAGGGAGATAGCTGCAATAGGCACATGCAAGTTGATACCTAGTGAAAACATGTTTCTGGCCAATATTCCAGGACATAATTTCAAAACAGCTGAATCAGCTAAGGAGACCCAACAAGTCTGGTGACGAAATTTTGGGAAAGCACTATTTCTACCCAAATCACATGACATAGAAGGTGCCCAAAGAGCCACTTTACCTCCCGGGAACATTGGCTACAATGCAGATATATAGCCCTTGGCAAAGGAAACTTCTACTATTTCCCATCTCTGGGTCTGAGAAACTATAAAGCACTACTGTCAGACTTACTCCCTGAATGTTTAAAATCCTCCAGGGAACAGCATATTTATTACTGCTGTACACGTAGCTATATTCAGTAATATTTAATTATTATCTCCAACAACATTTTGTTTCCATGAGATTAATGCAAGAACATTCTGCTACTTGGAAATATTCAGGCTTCTCAAAAGAATATTCCATATTTTCATATGTTGAGTTCTACTTCCTTTCTAGGTTTGCTTGCAGTTATTTTATTCCAGCTGTGAAGGTATGCGCAATCTCCTTGTCACTTAAAAACCACCCAGCAGGGGTCTTAAGTAAACAAGCCAGCGTAGCTCCCCACACCTCAGAAACACAATTAGATCTTGGGAAATAGAATTACTCCATCCTTTCCAGTTAACAGTTTACTTTAATAACTAGGTCGAGTTGTGCTTTCAGCTACAACAGGATACATTTAGGAATACAAGAATATGAGAGCTCTCCCAGGTCATCAAGTTCACTGCTGTACTGTTATCATATAGTACTTAAACTCCATTTCAAAATACTTTGGGATTTTTGATGCAATCACTCTCTAATTAGAAGAGTGCTCCAGACCTTTGATTTAATGATGAGGGAGTTTTTTCTAATTTGCAGCCAGAACTTATTCATGTCCAGTTAAAGCCAATTTGGAAGCAACTCAAGCCACTTCACATATCTATAACCCTAAATGAAAGCAAAATTCAATCTGAAAACTTTGGTTGTAACCAAATAAATTTCAATCTAGAAAACAAGTGAGGAAAAAATATGGTTTAATTTTAACTTCTGTTCCAAGTGAATTGCAATTTTGAAGAGACCTTTTAGTTCTGCAAGAAAACAGGTTTTAAAAACCTCAAACCTACCTGATTACATGTCAAGCTACTGACAAGCACAGTCCAGCAGAGGAGATTCCTGTGAGATTCTGCAGGGTTTGAAGGAAACGCAGGCCTTAATACAGTGTTCAAAGAATGTTACACCACAGGGAGAAGATACAAAATCCCTGGCTTTTTTTCTCCTGCCATCAGGCCTAACCTTTTTAATCAGCATAAGAAACACTCAAAACCAAAACCATTCCTTTCAAAAAGGATTCACTTCATTCAATCCTTCACTTATCTGTCACTTTAAAGCAAACCAGACTAGTGTGCCATCCAGATCTGCTTGATCAAAACTTCCAGTAAAGACAGAAGCAACTTCTATAAGGTCTAAGAGGGATTTTGAAATGCAAGAATTATAAAATTGTCATCTAAAGATGAAATTAAGATGGCCACAGAGCTGACTTTGTACTTTTGGCCAGTTGTCTGCTTACTGCAAAAGGATCTGGCCAAACATTTGCAAGGGGCACTGCATAAGTACCCTTTTCCAGCAAGCACATCTTTCAATCCACAAGACAGAGTGCCTAGAGTCAAAATGTTACAACAGCAGTAAAGAAGGAGTTGCTCACATAACCAAATTATTACATGAACACTACCACAGAAGGGTTAAAAAATGCAGATGAAAGACAACTTGGTTATTTTTCTACTGTTCTGCAGATGTTCTTGTCCTAGAAACTCAATTATTTATTTGTCTGTTCTTAAAAATATGTTCTAAAGGTTTTAAACCTACACTTATGTAGAAAGAGTTTAAAAAGCAAATGCAGAATTTATGCAGGCTGGAATTAACAGACATCTCCTTTGTTCTGATAGAGGGGGAATTGCTAAAGGTCAGAGTGTTTTCAGTGAACACTACAAAAGCAATCAGTCACAAGAGAGCTGCAATACAAAATCTCTGTAGAGAAGCTGATGGCTACAAGGATACAGTCCAAACTCCACTGTCACTGTGTTACAGTGAAAGGCCCGTCAAGGAGAAAATTCTGTTGCCACAGAAAAATTTGTACCCACATTGCCCCAGCCAAGCAACACATTTTGTGTTGCTTTTATCAATAATGAGAGTGCTAAGATATCAGAGAAACTTTTCTAAAAATACAGTCAAACCTTGGGGGGAGGGGCAAAGATTAGAGAATCTTGACCTCTCATATCATCAGCTTAATCTTCATTATCATACAATGAACGATATAGAGATTTAAGAAGTCACAGTATAACTGGTTAGATGCAGGCAAAGCCAATAAGAAAGAACACGAAGGCTTTACAAAGTCTCACACAATGACAGATGTGTCACATCCTCACAGACCTCCAAAAATCGTTAGTTAGAACGATGTCAGCAGGTACAACTATTTCAAGTCATATATTCTCTTTCTACTCTCCTCTTATAGTGGACAGAAGTAAGAACTTCTAAACAACTTCTACGCTTCAAACTAAAATCTTATTTTATTATACACAGGGAGGCAGCAAGATTGAGAATATCATCAAAACATAAGAGAACATAACACAGTTAAGACATTAATTTTTTTTAAAGTCAAAGGCAAAAAGAGAGTCAAAAGAAGCAGCATTTTTTCTTTTTTTTTTTTTTTTTCCCCTCTCTCCTTTTTTAGGGGAAAGCACTTTTAATAGAGGACCAACTACAGGAAGAGATCACCAATGATTAAAACAGATAAATATAATTATTTGGATAAGTGAGAATCAAGCAAAGGGATGAGGAACTTCATTTAAGACCAAACCCCAAGAAACACACAGTGAGGAAACTGAGATACATGTCAATTTTCTTTTGGTAGGACAAGATTTGTACAGATTTAAGCAAAATGTTGGATTTCTCTGGGTTTTTCTGAAAGTTATATTTTTCAGTTACTACATTTCCTGAAAAGGTGAACTGAAAAACCATGGTCCAGAACATTAGAGCTTTAGGAAGTGGTGTAGTTGAGCCAGTGTGTTTAGGGAGCTCTAAAGGCAGCTTAACTGCAAACTCTCCTTCCTGTGAAGTTACATTAGACCAAGACCCTGTTCCTAAGGGGATTGTCAGATAAACAGGGCTGGCTCCTTTACAGACCACCAACCGAAAGATTTAGGTGTACCATGGGTTGAATACTGTGGCACCAACCACAGTAGTCTGGACAGCATACAAAATATTATCAAGGAGAAATGACAACTATGGTTCAGCTCTACCCAAATCCATCTGGAACAATTTAATGGAAACCATTGAGTTATATACAAGTTTAACATTTATGGAAGATGAAGCAGATTATGTCCCACTTATTGGGTCCTTTTCTGATCTAACTCCGGTGTTAGGGTGATTTTCCTCCAAATATTTCAGTGAAGTAAAATTCACAGCATCAAAACAACATGAATGAGATGAATTCAGGGAGATCAAGCAACATTTGCCAAATCAGAAGTTAGCTAAGGCCACAGGCAAAATTGCAACCTCCCCATTCCTGAGGAAAAATAGGTTCTAGGGCAAGACCTAAAGTGAAGAGTGCCACCTACTGAAGTGCCAATATACCCTTCCAAAAACTAGTTTTTTCCTGGAAACCTCCCAGCTGCATAATGACCAAGCTAACTTTGCAAGATCACAAAATCACAGAGTAAGGAGATCTGGCTGCAGGCCACATAAAAGGAAACACTGTACAAAGGCCAGAGCTGAAGAAAGCATTTGACATTGGCAACAGATGGAAACCTAAGAGGTCTCTGTTTGTTTGTTTTGTTTACCAGAGATTATCCTAGACACAGAAGGACTGGGATTTATCCATTTATCCTAGAAATGAAGCTGTGCTTGATCAGAGAGACTTGAATTTTCACAGTAAAAATATGGGACTCAAAAGAACTCCTCTGGCTCAGTATGCCTTTTTCACAAACAAATAAAATTTCTCAAGGCTCCAAGGAATCTTGTCATAAGCTGATTTAACTACCTAGTCCGGCTCGCCTATTTTTCCTATTTCTACTGAAGGAACATGCAGAAACTCATACTTTCAACAGATAGATTCCTGGTTTCCTGCTTCATCTCATTTGTAGACAGTTTACACCTTTGTTCCTGTGCCAACCTTATCCCTGAGCTTAAATATCTTTTTCTTCCCTGATGATTAACCCTGTTAAATTCATTTATAGGCAGGAAGCATTTTTCTTCATCTTCACTTTGCAAGGCCAAAGAAGCCAGCTTCTTTAGACTCTCATAAGACAAGCTCACTTCCCTACAGGGATTTGTATGCCCCTGCTCCAGCATGAGCTCACCTTTTTGAACACAGTGATACAGTACTCCAGATAAGGCTTTAGCAATACCCTGCACAGTAGCATCAGTATTCTCTCCTGATATTTGTTATTATTTCTTTGAGGGGTGGAGGGGGAATGTTGTTTCGTTGGTTTTTTAAATGCAGATATGCCACATTGAACGCTCAGCCATTCACTGACTGAATATAACTCAAGTCTTTCTCCTTTTCCAGGGATTCTACCCGCTGGCCCCCATCTTACAGTGGAAATTATGATGACTGTTACTCCCCAAATGCATGACTTTTCACTTTGAACTAGGCTGGTTTATCTCTATTTTATTATTCTAGTCCTCAAGGTCATTCAATTCTTCTATATACAGTTTTCCAATTGTCTTCGGATTGATGATCATTTTTTTTTCCTCCTTATAGGTAGAATTCTGCATTTCTGTGATAAGTTTATTCATGAAAATATCAAATAAAATTGTGTTGAGGACAGAATTGTAGAATCCTGTTCACACTACACATCCTTGTAAAATTTTGTTGTCTCCCTGGGCACTTAGTTACACACACTTCCAGAATTAACCCCATCTTCTGCAGCTAAATTAATAGTATCTCAGGTCCTTACCAAGTGCTTAGTCCACATTAGACCAATTATACCTTCTGTCTTCAACAAGATAATTACATTACAGAGCAATTTTCAGTATCATCTCTCCCAGTATATTATTAATCACTTTATTAGTACTGGTAAATTCTGCATATAAACCCATATGCTATTCTGTGCCATTACATGCATCCATACGTTTCATAATTCTTTCTCTCAGAATTTAGTCCCATATTGGCATTTCATGTAAAATAAATTCGGCAAGGGTCTACAGAAGCAAAAGTTGAGAAACACAAGGTTAGACAAGAATGCTGAAAAAACAGCATGCGTACTACCAGGGAAACTGTTTATCATCAACTTGATCTGTCAAGTGGAAGAAGAAATTAGCTTTATATTAAAGAAATACTTCAATTATTGTTTTATAGTCCTATACAGATAAAAATTTATAACTTAATTACAAAGAAAACATGTAAATGGATTATTAATAATGTAAACAAAAATGGAATGGTAAAAGAGGAACTTTTATTTCAGTCCATAAATTATTGTGCATTTTATCCTTAATCTGATATCTGACACCAAAGCAACTCTGGCTAACATCCTGTTTACCCTCACACTGGGTTAAGTGAAAGACTTCATTACTTTTGGGTGAAGTGCCAAGTGTTTCAGTATGCCCCGTGCTGATTTCGGAAGCTGCCAAACATTGAAATTAGAAATGAGCATGCCAGCTGCCCCTGTACCTCATTCTGTGTATATATGATACTGCCAAGTCAAAGCAGCCCACATCAGATAATCAATTAGCTGGAGGGGGGAGACTTAAAAATCTTGGCACAGCCCTAAAGTATGGTTATAGAGATGTAAATAATATCAGTGCCTGCATGAATAGCAAAAGGGACATTCAAGGTCTTACTATTAAACAGTCGCCACTCCCGTTCTTACACATGCTCATGTTTGAGCTTTACTATAGCATCTGTAAAAAGCTTCTAAGTCTCTATCAACCAAAAGTACAGTGTCTCCCCAGTTTCCCAATTGTACTGTATATCCTTCCATTCCTTCCCATTTTAACATAAAATGACTATATGCCTCCTTTCAGAGACTGAGATGTTACCAATTAATATATCTTAAAAATTTATTTCTGAATTCTGATTCCACCTCCCTCCACAGGGAAAGAAAATGTGAAAGAGAAATGAGCTGAAATAAGAAATGAGCTCAAATTTATGTCCTTCCCATAAGAAAAAAGGCAGCTTTTTACAATGAGGGTGTCATAATTACAAGCCAAACCTAAACTTTCAGAGTATTCTAACTGGAGTTGTAGCACCATTATTATTACATCCTTTTCCATGGTTAGTCACCATTATTATTATTGCTTCTGACTGCTGAATAGTTAGGAAAACATCAGGAAAAGTTCCAAAGCGGAACAAAATTGAAAAAGCAGCATGCTGGCATAACTTAGGTGAAGGTATACACAGAACCATTTATTCAGGAATTCACCTAAGTTCAGTTCTGTATGCACAGGCTGCAGTCTCATGTTTCTGCTTGTCATGTGTAGGCCATGATGGGGGTTTCTAGCTAATGAAGGCCTTACAAAGTGTATCATGGGGTAAGTTCCTATATTTAGTACGTTCTCCTCAGAAGGAGTCCTGCAGGTTTGATGTTACTGTTTTCCATATGAGGCTGGTGCCAAAAACAGGGACCTAATCATCATATGTTATCTTCGCATTTCCCTAATCTCAGAGCTGGACCTGGAATCATACAGCTTTCAGCACTATTAAGAGAAGTAATCAAGGGACGTTCAACCAACCAGAATCCTACCTACCCTTCTCATTTCACAGCTGCTATAGTTTGAAAGTAGTTAATGAAGGAAAGAGCAGACATTTTCCTATAGCTTCCCCTGCAATACTCTGCAGCTATATACAGAATAGGCAAAAGCTAGGCTTCACAAAGCTCAAGATTCTCACTGTCTAGCTCTGTCCTGAATTTGTAATTGCCCATACTGTGCTGCTTAAGTAAACAGAATACTACTTACAACTATTTAAAACTACATCCATGAGTGTTTTTCTCCAACAGATTCAACACATCAACAACATTCACTGGGTGGGAACTCTCAATGCATATGCTGATGTCCACACACCATCACATCTACTGGTGAGTCTAAGCTGTACTTGCCAGAATTTCCATTTTAAGAATGGGATATACACATCCCCACGTATACACAATGACTGAGCTCCATAATACCTGTCTTAGCAGAGTAATGTTGGTATGCTGCTTCTTCAATGGCATTTTATCTGAGCTAGTAATGGCTGTGGACATGAGCTAATCTTGAGAAGACAGTTTCTACGTACATCTACGCCTTGTACTTTTTATCTTCACCCACAGATGAAGAGACACTTCACTGTCTGTAATGATTACACAGTAAGAAACAGACCAAGTTTAGCAGTTTGGGCACAGCCAGCAAAGCAACAGAAAAGCAGCAATGCATAGAATATATATTCACAGCAAGAGAGTGAAGTTTTTAAAGAAGGAGCAACTTCTCTCTTGCTAGACAGGACATAGTGGCTACTACAGAATCTCAATCCTGATTGTGCGTTTAAAAGCAAAACCATAAATTCTCTGCATTGACCAAAGCAGGAGCTGGTCCTTGAAATTTATAATTATATTACTCATTAGGCAGATAAAAAGACTGAACTTATTAACTTTATTATTATTAAAGCAGTCCTAAACAAGTCACCTAAGTTGATTAAATATCCTGATATATCCTTCTGCTTCTCCCTAGATTCTCTCCCCCGCCCTCCCAGAGTGTGATCAGTATAGCTAGCTGGAAGACATACATGGTGGGACTAGAATAAAATACTGCTGAAATGCTTTAATCACCCTTTGGGCTTTGGTAAGCTCCACAGTTATGTTGGTGACTTGAGCTTTCCCTTCAGATTTGCTACAGGAATACCAAACTGATAAATCATCTGGTTTTTTCCCCCCCACAGCATTTAGATCTACTATGAAAAAACACTGAAAACAACATTTTCCAATTTCCCATATGCAAAGCCCTTTGTAATAAAAGCCATATTTCCCTACATGCACTTTCTCTTTGACACCAAGCACAATTTCAAACCAGCATTAAAATCCTCATTTCTAGAGAAGCAAGACAATTCTGAAGACAGGCTCCCACTGAATGTTTTCTCCCTTCTCCTTAAGACTCCGTACTTTCTGACAGGGGTTCTATTATACCTGGAAATCTTCCATGTTAATTACTATCATGGCTATTATTTACTTAAGTAAGGAAAAAAGTTTATAGGGCTCTCAAAATGCACTAAAGATACAAAATCTGTCCCATGTCAAAAAGATTGTAAGAAAATGGATTGCTAAACAATAGCTATCAATATTAATTCAGTTCTAAATATATTAATACCATTACAACATTTAGGACAGATAGCTAAACTATTTTCCAGATAGCTCTGTGTAGTATAACTCAGCACTGCTGTAAGGCTTTATTTTGCACTCCTTAGACATGGAGTTAATCATTACCATCGCAATG
Source organism: Nipponia nippon (assembly GCF_047370975.1). NCBI lineage: Eukaryota > Metazoa > Chordata > Aves > Pelecaniformes > Threskiornithidae > Nipponia > Nipponia nippon. The sequence continues at coordinate 58,322,392 of NW_028262380.1, forward strand.
ATGCAGTATTAGCCTAAGTAACCAGCATAAAAATCACATTCCACTTATAATGATGATGGAAGTTAAATGACAGGCTACATCACGATAAATTGCAATAAGGCTAATGTGAAAAACGATCAAAGTTTTGACAACCTATAGCACTACAGTTAACAAGATTCTCGCCTTATATAAATTAAGGTGATATATGGCTGCATGAGTACTCTTCAGGTACACAGGCAGGACTGTTCCTCAGACCGTGGGTTTCTCCCAGGCTGACATACAATTCTGTGCAGCAGAACTTCTTCAACGGCTGTTTGAAAACCAGCCATTGCAAGTGCAAATAGTAACACCCAGCCTGGGAAACACAGAGAAAGTAGCTAGACAAACAGGTGGGGTTTTTATACCTTAACACAGATGTTGCTTTTTTTTTTTTTTTTTTAAATATTCATGCTACTGGGAAAGAAACCCTCCCACATTTTTTCCTTCCTACAGCCTTTTCAGAACATTTTCTCTTCAAAGGGTGCAATCCAGCCTACAAAAAACAGCAGGGAGCACACTGACAGAAAACTACCTCACCACTATTTGAGGGAATAGGGTACTTCTGCAAAAATGGCAGCCGGTTGTCATCTCTGCCTTCCAAAAAACGAGCTGGTAAAACCCTTGTAAGTGATTCTGGTATCTGAGAGGAGGCTGTGATAGAAGAGAATGTCTGAGACCTCTCTCTATATGCTGGCTGTCAACGTAAACACTAAGAATGTCAGAGATCAAGCATTCAGTCATGTTTTAAACATCAGACAGTCACAGTTTTTCATCCCGTACATCATATCACCATAAACAAGCACCAAACGTGTCAAATGCATTGCTCGCTATGGTAAACAAGCTCAGTAACATCAGCTCTTCAGCTTCCACTCTTTTCTCACCTCTTTCCATGCTGATGTTTTGTGTAGCAGGCAAAAGGGTGCCTGACAGACCTCACGGAAAATGAAAGACCTTCTTGCCTATTGGACTTCTAAAGTATTTCAGCATCTAGGAATGCAAACAGATGTCCCTAAAAATCACAAACAGGAATGAAGTGCTTAGGCATTATTTTTTAATCCCAAGAAATTTCTATGCGTACCTTTAAGCACCCAAATGCCTTTGAGAATTTGGCCTCTGGAGCACTTGAGTCAATTGAAATCTTTGTGTCTACAGAAGAAAAAAGAATGCATCAAACACATTATAAAGCACAGTGTTATCTGGGAGATATTATAGGATGATGTCAGCTATGTGAACTGTGGTTTCTTTATTTGGCTCATTACATTTTGTCTTAACCATTAACTGATTTGCTCTTCAGTAGACCCTTGTTTGAACCTTAACGCTCCTTGAGATTGAACAGACCTCCAGATCACTCTAGGTACTTGTATTAGCAGTTTAACTCACACTGAAGAGACATTCAGAAATGACCATACAGAAGACATCTATCAAAAACAAAAACAGTTCAGTAGAGACAAACAGATTATCTACAAAGGCCATTCACGAGGCATGCATTGGCTTTTTTGGCTGCGGAATGCAGAGGGAAAAAAGAAAGTTGACCACAGAATTTTAATTATGTTAAACAAGACTCAGCTAACTCTGCCAGTGCATCCAATCTGAGTTTAATAGCCCTCAATCAGGTATATAAAGTGCTGAGTGTGGCAAAAGGGGCTGTATTGTATACTCTTACAGTGAAATACATTGCTCAATTGAATGAAACCTTTTCCCGAGGAAGGAAGACAAGACAGGCCTGAAGTTCTCTCCAATTTATTTCTAAATCCATATAATAAAACCAAAAGTATTTACCAAGCAGTTATTTCAAAAGCATGGTTTACATTTCAGAAAATGAGGTCTAAATCAACATTTAATTTGAGCAGATGGAACCAATTTTCCCTTTTGTAGGGCAAGCACACAGCATTCTTTAACCCTGAGTTGTTTCAACACTTTATTGGCCTGATTGCATCAGGTTTCAGTATGTCCAGTTATAACAAGACATCATCATGATCTGCAAAACAGTAAAGTCCAGCAAGCTACACATAATGAAATAATGGTACCTTCAAGGTAGAATTACACACCTACAATTTAGTTCCTTGTGGACTGAGCTTCCCCAGCTAATACAGCAAGTTGCTACACATTTCCAAGTAATTTTTTCAGCTGTAGGTCAGCTGAAGTGCCAAACTGTTTATGCAGTCCATTACTGCTAGACAAGATGTACATAGACCCATCAATGCACAATGTCAATACACTCTCTCATTCAGGTGCCCTAGCATACTCGGGTTAAATTAAGTGATCCGTTCCTAAGCCCAGGCACTATTCTAAAGATTAAAACCCTAAACTTTAAATTCACCATAACAGCCTACTTAAGGGCAGACCTGTGCTTCAGAGAACTGCACATAGGTCAGCTGTAATAGGAGATCTGACTATCAACTATAACGTGACAGAAGTAGAAGTAAGTCATATAGGTATGTCATATAGCTGTCCAAGACTCGTTTAGTTTACACTAGGCCATTATGAAAAGAATCACCAGTACGAGCTCAAATCATACATCAACTTTTCAGCTGGTGTTGAGAGCGAAGCAGGTTCCCAGAACTCCCCTATGCTTAACAGCACCTGTTCACCTATTCAAGTGAATAAACTCTATTTTCAAGATCTCCCCCATTTACCTTCTGAACATGGGAAACTAGAAGCCTTAGTTTGTTATCAAACCAGAGTTGAACACTTCCGAAAATATGATCCAAAAATGTACTGAGAAACATATTCAAGAGATACAGATCATTTCAAGAGTTTCATTAGTTGGAATTATTTCTCCTTTCATTAAAAAAAAAAAAGTGTTTATAGCTATTACAAGAGCAAATAGCAATGAATGGCTTACTGGGATTAGTAATTCCATTGATTCTTTTGTGCACAGTTAGCCAAAATTAATTCTTTTAGTTCACACTCATATTTATGTGAATGGCACTCATCCTTTGACCTCCTGCCTAACCCCGCACTGGAAATGCATTTATGCAGCACAATTCACACTTTGTTAGGTCTTATTCCAGAAAGCAAATCCTTATTCAGGCTGTAATCAGGGCATCAGTGGGAGTTCTGTCCCAGGACTATGTTTCTATGGCTGTTATGATGGCTTATTGTCTATTCTATGAACTTTTTCCAATAAATTTGGCTGAACTGGCTGACAAACAACTCAGTAATTTCAATAAATTCAGACACTGAAACCTGGAAGAAAGTATTATGATTATCCATCTCATTGGACCTCTTGAATTTCACCAACTGATGTTTTCAACAGCCCCATAATTTCTACTGGAGATAGAGCATCTCTCTTAGCAAGTAATGTGATCTTGATTGAAGCGCTTCAAGTGCTGGAAAATCCACTGAATCAAAAGACAAGTTCCAGTGTTTAATTACTATTATTTTCTTCTAAATCTTTCATTCAACAGGAGAAAACCCAATGATTTAGAAACATTTAGAAATGAAGACAAGCAAAATTCTCAACATATGGTGTCATTTCTAAGGAAGAAAAGAATCAAAGTAACAGAACAGCTCAAATTAGGTTTTACTTCTTAAAACAAAAACACCTAACCAAGATTTTAAAATTCATTAAGCTTTAGAAGAGGGTGGGAAGAAAGCTAAATAATTTTGCTCAAAGACATTCTCTGATGGTAGTAACCAGCAGAAACATTTATGCACCATGTAGTTTTCAAATTTAACACCTAACAGATATCTAAATTAAAAATTAGTAACTTGAGACTCATGCAACTCCTCAACAGTACATGTTGTTGTACAGGAATAAGAGAAACATTTGTTGATTTACTGCTTTGTGGCTTTTGAGGATTGATAATTCTTATTTCATTTTAAATAAAAAATCCTATCTCACTTCCTCACTTTTTTGTGTTATAAGACCTCAAGGATTAAGATATTTCAAAAGATTTTGGCAATACTTAAGGACAGACTTGCCTTTGATTTGTGAAAAGACACTGCTAATGTTTGTTTAAATTAACTGGGGAGTAACTAGCTTGTAGTGTCATTTGCAAAAGCCTAGAAGTACAGGAGAGGTTGGGGGTGGGGTTTTAGGGGTTTTTTAGGTCCATCCCCCGTCCCCGTCCCCCCCCCCCAGAAAAAAACACTATTGCAATGTAAGAGCAGTACCCCTGAAGAAAAATACTACATAAAAATCATTCTTTGCCTGTTAGGGCATTAAATATATATTTCTATAAAAGATCACCTAATTTTTATTCTCTAGTTCTGTGCTTCTGTATGTTGCCAATGGCATTATATTTAAAAAAAAAAACAAAAACCAAACTTCTTTTTGTACAGCCCTGTGAGACATTGCTTCTGAAATCAGAATTTGAACGTTTAGTTTACTCAGAGAGAGAACAAACACTGAATTTTATAGTATGCCCTCTAAGCCTCTAGTCTAGAGAGCTAACCCAGCACCTTGTATTGGTTAAAGCAGAATTACCCAGTACGGAAGTTTTAATCTTGCGATTGTTGCAGCTCACTAAGTGCCAAAAATTTTTATATTCAGAAAATAGAAGTCCTCTACATTGAATTTAGTTTACGGAGATCAATTCATATGCTCAGAGTTGGAACCATGTTTAGACAAACTCTCTGCTTAACACAGGTTCACACAATTTCCAAAATTAAGTCCAAATGTGAAGCTTGCAAATCCAACACTTCTCTAATTCACCACAGATTCACGGGTGTGACTCCTGTCAAGACACTTATCTTCAGATATACACAATTATTCAGATACGCAACTCATGCAGATGATTGACTACATTTAAAGTCTGAGACAGGTACCTAGATAGTTTCTCTGCATGGGAGAGAAATAGGACTCCTGTCTTATTCTTCACTGACAGCCACTTTTATAAATAAAAAGTTAGAGGCATAAATAGGAATGATGCATTTTTATTTTCTTCAGCAGCTCATATCACTAATGCATTGTTTCTGACCAAACCAGCCCCCAGCAGAGAAAGACACCTACACAGCTAAAACTAGGGCATCATTTTTAACCTCTGTATTTATAGTGTCAATCATATGTAATTTGTGTCAATACATGGGGGGGCAGAAACTGAAAGTTTGATCCTTTGCTCATTAGGAATGCCATCTGCAGACTGTGTTAACATTTCTTACCCATTTCTGTGATGTTCTTTAAACACTAATTAAAACAGCACCACATAAAGTGTAAATTAATCAACTTATTTGTAGAATGCAGCTTTTCAAATTTGACTGTGAAGCTTTTTCAGTGGTATAGGTTCCTTTTTTAAAATTTTGGAGGAAATTTAAATGTGTCATGCAATTCTGAAGTTACTTAATTAGTTTCAAGCCATTACAAGAATTTATCAGACCAAAAGGTGGATGTTTAGGCATAGTCATTACAGGGCAGTAGCCCATAATGATATTTTCTCAGAAAACTGTCCCAGCGACACTGCAGCTCAGGCATTTTGTGAAGCAAGGGTTTATGCCTAACAGACATAAACATTTCTTTCATAAATTCATAAAGATTTTTTCTGAAGCCATGTACACCATCAGCATCCATCTTCTGTGGCAAGGACTTCCACAGACTAACCATACATTGCACAAAAGTCATTTAACTCTGCTTACTGTAAGCAGGCCAGTTTTGTGTGATGACCACTTGACCTTGCATTAGAGAGACAAGCAAACTGTCATTATCTACTCACCTTCTCTGGATCAACTGAAATTTTATGCACAGCAATATGCACCTCTTTCAATACAAAGAGTCTTAGTCATATCTTACACAGAAGAAGCTCCACAGCTTCAGTCAGCCTTTCACTCCTTTCTGACTTTTCTATAGTTCTGCCAAATCTGTTTCGAGACAGCGGACCAGCACTACATATGCACCAAGGAATTATGCCATGATACTACGAGGTTCTTTTCTCTGTTCTTTTCCATGCAATTCCTCAACGTTACGACATCAGTGTGGAAGTTGATAAACACAGGTATTTTTGCCAGCAGGGAAAGTAATGGCCTACTAATGAAAGGTTCATTTATACCCTCTGTTGACACAGAACCAGTGGGCAAAACACTGTATCGCCATATGGGCGGGGGGGGGAGACAGACTGGGCCTGAAGAATTAAAATTTGCTATCTTTTCTTGAGCATCCTGGAATATGATCACACTTTTTTTTTTTTTGTGCTAAGACATAGTATGGACCTTTTTTTCTTTAAAAAAAAAAAAAAAAAAAAAAAGGTGTTGCATGTTATTAGCCAGAATTAGAAAGAGCTAGTAACAGAAGCCTGCACTTCAGAGAACAAATACAGCAGAGGCTATATTAATAAAATATTTACCTTGTCTGATAGCTACTCTTACTGAGCTTTAAAAAAACCCCCAATAATTAGACTGATTCCTCACCAACACAGCTTTTTCCTAAGGAAAAGAAAAACCCCATTTATCTCCTTCAAAGAATGTTTTGTTTTGGTTTTTTTTTTAACTATTATTACTATTTACCCATCAGGCACTTTTCAAATAATGTAGCTGATACTTAAATCTGCCAAGAACAATAATAATGATTCAATTCTACAGCAAAGGTTGGGCCATGGGATTTTAGGGTTTTTTTTTCCCCTGAACTTGGATCTTAACTGATGTCATCACTATTAAGCTATGAAGATCTACTATTCTGGTAGCTAAGGGACCCTCTTTCTTCAACCATTACGCCAACATGCATGGGCATAAGGACAGTAATCAAATCTCATTGATATCTAAGCCCCGTAAAATTTATAGCAGCTCCTTTTTCTACATATGAAATAGTCCGGTATCATTCTAAGCTTTAGTACTCTATAGGAATATTTCACATAGTTAATGAGAATTGGACTGAAGGACTGCATTTTTCTGCAACTATGGCTGTTGTTTCCACAGGTGAATAAAATGAACCTGACCCAACCTTTACCTGGCATCAGCGCATTATTATGCTACAATGTCACTGCACTTGGCACAATGTTGCGTTAACATTACCCAGTGATGTTTCACCACAGAAACTTATTTTCACACCTCCCATGTCAAAACAACATTCTCACATTGTAATTCACTTTAAGAGGGTTTGTTTGAGGTGACACTACAAAAATGAGACATGACATTCACAATTAAATCAACAAAAGATGAATGTACAATATTCAGTTATTTTTAATGTGCGATAAAATTTATCAGATGTCTTTTCATGCCTTTCAATATTACCAGCATCCAGAACAACCCACTAAAGACACTGCTAGCTAGTTTTCTCATCACCACCCTCACCCTGAGCCTTTGTAATGTCTCTGCCCTGCTTCTCACAAAAAATTAGGTTTTCTATTATTTCTATATCAGCTTCTCATTACCTAAGTTTTATTCCTCAAATATCAAAAGCACCTCTGCAGTACAAGTACCCACAGTACAATTTTCTGCTCTAAAAGACCTACATAATCATAGTCTGAAGCACCTCAAGTTAGAAGTCTACAGCTGATCACATTGCCAGTATCTTGAGCTAGCTTTTGTTACATGCAAACCTGATTTTAAAATCCAAGTTATTAAAAAAGAAATTATCTTTAATTTAAAAAGGCAGTTTTATTTAACATACTGGAATGAAACCAGCAATTTTAACTGGGAGAAGCATAAAATCTTAGTAAGTCTGATGTTTATATTAGAACATGTATAGACGGCATATTGTGAACCAAGGTGGCAGGCATCCAATTAAAGAGACTGTCAAGAAATGCTAGGTTGACAAACAAAGTCAGAGCTGGGGGAATCACATCCCTCATGAAAACACCATATGGGAGATCCTCTTAATTGCTCACACTTAGAATGGTTTTAGATACAAGCGTTAATAGCCTCAAAATATGAAATATTGTAACATATTGTATTTGATAGGGTATTTAGTTATCCTGTTGGGTAATGACTACTGAAAGGCAAGCCTTAAAACTTCTGCCCCTTACTGAAGAACAAAGCACTTTAATTCAGCCATTTATTCTGCTTCTGGTTAGACTTAAAATAACCTTGATGTCTTGGTTTCAGCATGCATTCATTTTTAAAAACCATCAAGAGAATAAGTATTAACCAGACAGAGTCAAAGAAGCAGCTGACACCACCACTATGTGAAAAGAATGTTCCCCAAAAGTTCAAGCATCTACATTACTATCCATCATGGTTCCCCCTTCTAATATTTCAAAGTCATAAAAAAGTGCTAATTGCAGTCTTAAGTGAGAAAGAGGAAGTAACAGACTGCAGGAATGAGAGAGGATGTGGGGCCATCCAAATGTAGACAGCCATGCCTTCTGCTTCCCGGACACTGCCACTGTCATGGATTTCCTAAGAGTTAACAGAGGTCCAGAGAGGGAAAGAATGAACCCGAAGGCTCACAGCTCTTTACAGGCTTTACTAGAACCTCCAGATGCAGAGCTAGTGTTCAGTCCTGCAGCCTCCTGAGACACAATTCCCTACCCTCAGCTCTCTTGGGTGTTCTCCAGAATACGTGTTTGGATTTAAAAGCTCAGTACAAAGATAAAAGGGGGGGAAATAGTACACACAACAGGGAGACATTCAAATCTTTGAGTTTAGGCTTCTAGGTCCAGGTAACTAATTAAGATGATATGCTGAAGCAGGGATCGGCTGTTTCAGTCTCTCCAAATGAGCACTTTTTCCTCTCTCAACACACCCTTACTTCTTTTTCAGCTCTTTCCAAATCTGCAATAGCCTTTGGGAACTGGTTTCTCAAGGCTTAACGTCCTGCTTACCCCAGGAGAACAGGAAGGTGTCTAACACGCACTATGCCCAGAACTGCATGAAGTCTGAACAGAACACATGCGTGCATCAGGTGTGTACAGTAGACTGTTCAGCATCAATGTAGAAAGCAAGTTTGGGGTGGGGGTTTTTTTTGGCTTTTGTTTTTAATTTTATACTTATTAAAAATATGAATAAGTTTATGACTTTCCATAAAACAGGAAAAGAAGAGTTACTAATGGAAACTCTTCAGCACACATTATCTGTCAGCTTGGATAATAAGCACCTCTCAAGTAGAATCTTACATCCTTCACAACTCTGGACACTCATTCAACTCTGCAGTAGTTATATGACAACTAATGACTCAAGAGTAACTCCACTCTCACAACACAGCTATGGCACGTGTAGATACACCTGACCTATTTTGAAACTGGCTAGACTGATAATAAAGGAAACGACAGCCATCAGTAGCAAAATCTTCCCAAGGCCCACAGAAACCCCCTAGCATTGTTCCCCACTTTACTATTATCTCCCAGATAGCCAGGGTTTTTCACGCAACTGCAATCACTGTTTCAAACTACATTGTAGATCCATCCTTCACTACACCAGTGTGAGAGAGCGGGATTGAGCTATGTACTACATAAGCACAAACTAAAACATGGGGCTCGCTCGGGAGATATAGGATCTCATACACAGTATATACCAGAACCTGAATTAGCCTTGCATTTAGTAATCTGTTAGAAACCATGGCATATTCCTGTTATGAAACCGACCTGGTCTTTTGACTGTTCTGTCAAAGCAGAACATTGCTTCACCCTTCTTTTTGTGCCTTGTCAACCTTCCTGACTTACCTGAACAGTACAATTTTGTAGCAGGGCCTCCCTCCAGGTCTTGTTGCTGCAAAATGGTGTGTGTGTGTCTACATGGAGAAAGAGTATACTGCTTTGCGTAGCTGCAGCACAGGCACTCACATCAAGCTGAACTTATAGAAGTACTCTGCACCTTTTTAAGATGTGACTCAGAGCAGTAGAGGCACCAAAGATGGATTATGCCTCTGGGACATCATTATGTCTCCGGAGCTTCCTCTGTGCCCTGCCCCCTGAACCCAGGCTCACAGCAAAAAAGCACATTCTAGCCCACAGCCAGAGTTTAAAGTCTAAATAAAAAGTCAAGGTATGCCATTTGACACAAGTTAGTAAAACTACCAACCTGCTATTTTTCAGTCATCTAAAAACTATTACTCCACTTCCATTTAAGTTCTTGAACAGTTTACATTTCAAAAGAAAGGGTGTCATTGTAGCATTATATGTTAAAAATTGCCTTGTAACTGCATGGGATTAGTCTTTTCAAAGAATCCAAACTTTCGGCATGGCACTCACTTTTCATCTTGTTAGAGTGCTACTTGATGCCTATATATAACCAGCTACATTTTTTGTTGTTGACAAAAAACGGTTTAGTGCAACACTTGAATAAATTACATAAGAGACATCTAAAACCGATTTTCTTTCAAAAAGAGATCTGTAGTCCTCTGACTGCTGAAAAACTGAGGCTGGCAGGGCACTTTCAACTGAGATTTAAAACTCCCAGTACAGCTGTAACTTCCCAGATGTTTTTAAAAGCTTCTGTCAACAGTCATCCCTGCCCACCGGACCTGTACATTTCATAAATTCAGAAAGTTAGAGGATACTAATAAGTTGTACACATCCTATGAAGCTCTTCACCAAATGAACAAGTTTACATCAAAACTTGACTATAGAAAGCCTCTGGATGTTGTTAGTCCTAAGCCCTCACCATTTTCTTGACAATGGAAAGATTGTTCAAAATAAGTTATGGCTCACGAGAACTAGTTTATTGTCAAGTAGAAATTCCCCTTGCTGATATCCGCAAATCAAAATTTATTATATGAACTAGAAGCGATGCACTGGAGGGATTGGTGCCCTTATGACAGTACTGAGGCTATGGAAACACATTCAGCAGGTGTAAATCAGCACTTTGACTTCAATGACATTACTCCAATTTGTGCTAAGTGATAATCTGACTCACAACATCTAATATCCTTCCTGTTTAATATCCTTAGCCCCAGGAAAGAATTAAAAACACTTAGATGGTTTCTGTCATTCCAATTCAACTATCAGACAGCAGTGAAGTGAATGAATGGTAAGACCATTGCATGACCGTTACGGTTACGCATTTTCGCTAGACAGAAAAGTAACTTGATGTTGTTTCGATCCTTGTAAATTGAGGTCTAGATAAATGAAACTGTGTAAAGCACTACCATATGACCTACCCTTGTCATTCTGGAAAACACATCTGCCTTAAACTTGAATCAGGATGACCCAAACCAGTCATGAAAAGAGAACAACTTAACATTGTGTTCTGTTTTACTTACAACTCTTATCACAGTCCTGGGAGTACGATAACAATACCTCTGTTTCTTGAATTGGTAACCAGATAGTTGCACATAAAAATACTTTAAATGGATATATTTCTTAGAGAGAATAAGGACGCTGGTTTGCTGGACGTGACTATTCAGATGAATATCACTACAGCATAAAAACTGGAGGGACACATTGTCATAAATCATTTCTGAATTAAGGATGAATAGTAGATCAAATCACTTCTGACAGTACATAATGAAAACAAGCTGTTGAAAAAAAATTTCTTGCATTCTTTACTTCAAGGCTTCAGGTAATCCCTTGATTATTATAGCCCATTATCTGAGAAAAGAAAATGCATCTTCTTAACAGTGTAACAGTAAAAAAAAAAAAAAAAAAAAATATTTCCTTATATGAAAGAGGTAGGGTGTAGGTTGAGATGCCATGATTTCCTCAGACCTCACAAACAGTTCCTCTGGGTTATTACTTCAGAGTAACCAGAGAGCTACAAGTGCTAACACTGATGATTCACAGTCCATACTAAAGCCATTCTGCAGCATGGCCTGCAGGCAAACTGTGCAGATGGTAAGGTTGCCATTTGTCCAGTAGTAATTTAAGTGCAATTTAAACTCTGCACAGCTATAGATTTGAAAACAGTTTTTTAAAGCTCCAAGGTTATTTTCCATCATTATTTTTTTTCCCCCACAGCAAATATCAGAGCTGACTTAGGGCACGAGCACAGCAATACAGCTGTCTGCAGGAATAGCCTGAAGAGGCAGTACTTTGCCTCCTCTGCCTGTGCTTGAGGGGACAAAGGTTGGCTGTCACATACTACCTACTGACAGACTACTAGGAAAAAGGCAATGTACAAAGGGGCAAAAACTGCTGCCGGAGTAGCAGTTCTTCCTTACTCTCCTCCCAGCAATGCCAGGAACAGCAAACCCCCTCTCCAGCCACAGGACTTACTGGCTCCCTGCTTCAGACCCTCCCTTTCCACCTGGTGCCCTCCTGTTCCTGCGAAAGGAGAACTCAGCTATGACTCTAGTCCCTTTTCCTCCCATCCCTTTTCCTCCCCAGCAGCCCAAGAAGCAGGTGGTGTGGGTGGTGCTTTCTGTAAGGAGGACAGGGTGGAGGCAGGCCAGTGCCTATGGGCAGAGCAGGGAACCTATGCTTCTGTAGCTGGAAAGGTGCAAAGGAGTTCCATACCCCAGTGCATGCAGGGGGAGAGGTGGATACACTGTGCAAGGCCCCCGTGCTCATACCCATAACTCCATAAAGCCTGGTGCATAACTCCAGGTCCTGCTCCCATGCTCTTTCCCACTCAAAAATCTCCCTGCCTTTTCCAGGCCATCTCACCTACCAGGGATTCACCCAACTCCTCCAGCCAGCCACTGCACCTTGCCCACAGCCCAGTCTGCACTTCCATGAGATGATCATCACCTTTACCGCTGAGAAACCTTGCGTTAGTTCTGGTACGTGTGAGCTTACCTATATACATCTGTAGAAGCACAGAAAAAAGTTGGCTTATTCATTTCAGTGAAGAAATACTTATGCATTTTATAAAGCGTTCTGGAACATATTGTGATTCAGACTTCAGATATTTACTACTATCATTATCATCGCTATTACTGCTGCCACAATGGCTATACATACTGAATAAATACAATTTTCGTTAAAAATCAGGAAAAATACTTCCTTCCCTTCTCTGAAAGCAGACTCAAGCCAGTTGCTCCTCCTCGTCTTTCCTGACCTTTCTCCTATGCTGCATCAACCACAATATAAGGCAAGTGCCCTTTCTACCAAGCCCAGGAGGATCACCTCATTATAACAGCTAGCCTCCATCAGGATATAACTGTTTCTGGCATGGGAAAGAAAACGCAAGAGTGGCAGCAAAAGGACTTGCCAGACAACCTTTGTGCAGTGCTGCTTTTTAGTTGTGCTTTTGGCCAGGGCTAGCCCTTGTAAATTAGTGTAAATTAGAACAGGTCCACTAAAAAGATTATAAAACTTTCCTAGCAAACAAAAACAGAGTGTATCCGACAGATGAGCATAAGTATTTGGCTGCATGGATCAAAAATATTTTGACACAGAGTTCCTCATTAAACATGTGGTTATATCAGTATCTGATATTTGGAGCTACATCTGGCCGGCAAGCAGTCACCAGCAGTGCTCCTCAGGGCTCAGTTCTAGGGCCTGTTCTGTTCAATATGTTTATCAATGATCTGGATGCAGGAGTCGAATACACCATTAGCAAGTTTGCTGATGATACCAAACTGGAAGGAGCTGCTCACTTTCTTGAGGGATGAGAGGCCTTGCAGAGAGATCTAGATAGATTGGAGCATTAGACAATCATTAATGGGATGAAATTTAACAAGACCAAATGCCGGATTCTGCACCGGGGACTGAGTAACACCAGGCACAAGTATAAACTGGGAGAGGAGTGGCTGGCGAGCAGCCCTGCAGAAAGGGATCTGGGGGTGCTGGCTGGCAGCAGGCTCGACGTGAGTCAGCAGCGTGCCCTGGCAGCCAAGAGGGCAAACCACGTCCTGGGGTGCATCAAACACAACACAGCCAGCCGGTCAAAAGAGGTGATTATCCCGCTGTGTTCAGCATTGCTGCAGCCTCACCTGGAGTACTGGGTGCGGTTCTGGGCCCCACAATTTAACAAGGATGTGAAGGTCCTTGAACGAGTCCAGAGGGGGGCAACAAAGCTGGTGAAAGGGCTGGAAGGCACGTGCCATGAGGAGCGGCTGAGGACTTTGGGCTTGTCTAGTTTGGAGAAAAGGAGGCTGAGGGGCGACCTCATTGCTCTCTACAGCTTCCTGAGGAGGGGAAGTGGAGAGGGAGGTGCTGAGCTCTTCTCCCTGGTATCCAGTGATAGGACGTGTGGGAATGGTTCAAAGCTGCACCAGGGGAGGTTTAGACTGGACATTAGGAAGCATTTCTTTACCGAGAGGGTGGTCAGACACTGGAACAGGCTTCCTAGAGAGGGGATTGATGCCCCAAGCCTCTCAGTGTTTAACAGGCATTTGGACAATGCCCTCAACAGCATGCTTTAATGTTTGGTCAGCCCTGAAGTGGTCAGGCAGTTGGACTAGATAATAATTGTAGGCCCCTTCCAACTGAACTACTCTACTCAATATCAAAATATTTTATGGACGTAGTGCTATATCTAATCTTGTTATTTATTATGTGTGAATTGAACTCCATTTTCCCATTTCATATCAGGAATGAAGACAAGTGCATAAGCACATACATAGGTAATGTATCAGAATATTTTTGCAAAGTAGTTTCAGTTCATCCCAAATTGCAAAGTGTAGTAGTAATCTTGAATTATTGGTAGTACTGAATGCTTTCACCATAATTAAACATTAAAAACAGTTCGATTGAAACAAAAGAATTCAATTCTATCTCCACAAAATATGTGATTATACCTAGATTTTATGGAACATGCATTATGTAGTACATTTCTATGCTACAACTGCACCTTTCTCTTAAGCATTTACATTTTCCATTCAATAGTAATTCAGTTTTCTGACCAGATAAGAGATATCGGATAAAAATACATTCAGTGTAACAGATGAGAAAAGCTGCAGTAACATTGTACTGCCTTATCAAATAGGACTGCAAAACAAAAGGACCTTTCAGCCATCATTCTCCATACATGTCTCAGTTTCTGTATACCTTAGCTACAGCAGAGGAACTGATTTATTAAATTTAATCAGGCTACCTTCCGGAGCAAGCATCATACAAGCATTTGCATGGCTGGGCCAAATGCAATACACTGCAACAGAATTTATTACACGAGTGTTATACAGTTCAACAAAGTAAAATAAAGGGCAGTTCAATGAAATAAAATAAAGGGACAGGGGGGAAAAAAACATCACCTTGAGTTACATCCAGTGGCAGACAGAAAACAAAACATGAGAAAGATTTTCTAAATTATTTGTGAGGAAAAATTAGTCCCTGCATCTTAATTTTTTTTTTCCCAATCACCTCTTTTAGATTAGTTCAGCCAAACTTTATTAAACCTGTCAGTATCGCATTCCTTTATGTATGGATAGACTGCTCCTGAAAAAGGTCAACATAAAAAGCACAAGCAGGCTTTCAACATCAAGAATGCATGCCTTCTCTTTTGACTCCTCCCCTGAAAAAGAACTTTCTGAAAAACTCATGTCCGTATAAAAGATTACACTGCTGGTAAAAGAATCTGGAGCTTTATTTTTCCACACTCAACTACTCTGACTTCTGTCTTGCATCTATTTAGGCAGGTTGCAGAAGGCAGGACCTTTGTTCCTAGATATGTATAAATATGTATGCTATAGATGTCAATGACAATGTAGTTCTTTAAAGATTTTGGATGTCAAATGTTAGGCATCTAAGCATACATCAAAAGATACTTTTTCCCTTTGAAGTCAATAGGAACACTTTGAAATCAACTGCTTACGTAAGTGTCCAAATACAGAGTGGCATGCCTCATGTTAGGTACTCAAGGTGAAAAGTTTATCTACATCCTTACTATTGTAATGGAACCTGAACACACCATTACTGACAGAAGTGCTCTGTGACAAGGTGTAAACAGTACAGAACTTTCCACCTAGAAATACAGCCAGGCACTGCCACAAGAGCAAAGTTATTCTGCTCCTACTGAAAGGCAGTGGGAATTCTGTCTTCTGTCTAGTGACAGTGATGGGATTTTTCTGGTGCTCCACCTTTCTCTTCCTCCAGGATTCTCTTGAAAATTGCAACATCTGTACCTGCCCCGTTCTTAGGGGAAGTGATGGTATACTGCAGTTCCAGAGAAAAGCAGTTCATTAAGATTCATCCTCTGCTCCTAGTTGTGCCACAGACTTCCGTGGAGTTAGCTTGGACTCTCATTGGTCTAGCAGAGGGAAGTATGCACTAGACTATGTATAAAAGGCTTTGAAAGTCCATAAATTAATTTCAGATGAAGGAAGAAGAATAGAAATACTGTTACTGTATGATCCTCACAATGCTAGAAGGAACAAGGCATTACATCATGAATGTGTCTGGTTATGTGGTGTAATGAGAAGGTCAGCCTCTACCTTTTTTTTTTTTCCTATCACAGAAAGACTCATATTTTCTATATGGCTCCAGGGACAGGCACATACGTGCTGCATGCATTCATAAAAACCATATATCTGCACATCAGTTCTTGTAACCTTGTACCTACCCATTGAACTGACACATGCAAACACCCAGGTGCACCTGCAAATTTTGTGGCAGCATTAATCAAAAGATAAGTTTAGACTATATATTAGGGGAAACATGAGCTAAATAGCCAGTGATTTAAGAGGCAAAAGTTCAGCTGATTTAAATCAGTATAGCACCATTAAAGTAGGATGTATCTCAGCTCCTCTTAGCTGAGAATCTGATCCTAGCATACAATCTGTAAAAAAGGGGAATAATCTTTAAAGTCACACATACATGCACACACAGACACAACCCCGTGGAATACAACTGCGAATTCAGTGTGTTATTAGTATTTACTTGAAAAACAGAATATGTTCTTCACTATTAAACTAACATGAAACAGAGCAACACTATCATCCTTCATATCCACAGGATTTAAAATACTTCCTGTTCTACTTTTCAAGGCTCAAGTTTCTGTGTGAAGGTATCAGCTGTAGCAGGATAAGCAAACTACTGCACCTAAATAAAGAAAATGAGCTCTCAACAGTACAGTGCTTTCAGCATTAGATACGCTATGTGCAACACTAGAGAATTTGTGTGAGAAATTTAGATAAGAGGCTGTTCAGTCCAATTGCCCCTTCTAACAGGATGGCAGTAGTGCTGGACCTGATCTTATGAAGCTGTGATTATTTCATAGAGCTATTCTCTCTTTTTCTCCCTTTGTAACCGAGACAAGGGCATTTGACTCAAGCAGGCACTTCTCTTCAGTAAACATGTGGTTTCAGCCAGCTTGAAAGGATTAATGAATCCAGGTCAAATTCACAGACTAATTTCATCTGGGGAAAAACAAACTAAGAACTAGTGTCATAAAACCTCCCTCGGAGGCTGAAATTGTTCCATCTTTACCCAATAGCTCTGTCAGAGCACTGTGGATACATGGGAAATCCGGGCTCCACCTAGAACATCCAGGGCAGCTAACACAGAGCTTAAGATATCAGATGAAAGCAGAGGCCTTCTCAGCAGTTTGAATCTCCCTTTTTATTCACAACTCCACACAGTGTCCAAAATGAAGTATTCTGTCTCTAGCCAGACAAACTATTTCATGTTAAATGAAGCATCACTTTTACCTTGCCATCTTGAAACACACAAAAATGCAACACTACCTTTGGTTCAATCTGAATCAACTTCATTTTGTAATTGTATGCTTTTTTGAAGTGCAGGTGTTGAAAATACCTCCAGCCTTTTGCACTGTCTTGTACACTCTATTTAGTGCTGTTTAGGATAAAATCTAAATTTCAATTACTCACCATCTAAAAGGAATATGCACATATATGCAATATTCTCCCCAAATACAGTCAAGTCAAATTGCCTTTTCATCTTTTCTAATACTACACAACGTAAAAAAAGTGACTGCAAAATAACATTTAATGATTTCATTCTATTCAGCATGCTGCTTTGTAGAGAAAGTTCTCTCCTTGAAAACAAGCAGCTACAAATACTGCTTGCACCTTGATATTCTCCCCAACCTTCAGTCCCCTTTGAGCTCCCAGATGGTCTTAATTAAAATAAAGTATTTTCTAATTTACAGCACAGGAGACATTTTGAAACTGTTGTTGAAGTAGTGTTAGTGAAACCTCAATAACCCAAATCTCACCCCCAGACAGGTATCATTAATTTATCTAAAGTTCTTGTTGTGCTTATAAGTCTTCATTACTGTAACAGTTGTACTGTGCTTCCATAGTACCTTAACTGCCCAAAAATAAATAAGATGTTTCACATAAAATATGTGTCATCATGTAAAGAAGTATTTATTCCTTTCCATTCTTGCATCCCCCTCCTTCGAGCTGTTTCAGCTCTGCAAACAGAGACTAACGCATACAGACAACAAACTTTGTCTGGAATATTAGTAGCAGTCTTGCTTTTTCTCTCAAGCACATCACATTTTGTAAAAGCGACGTCACTGCTCCAAAGCACCTAAGTGGGATACCATACCTCTTTGCAACACGCTTCACATGCATCCCATCCGTCTGCTTTTCTTCTAAGCAAAGAGCCAAAGAAGAGTGCCATGTGTACAGCTCAGTAGCTCAAAGCATAATCAACCAATAACCCCTCCAGGACTGAATGCAGATTTTCAGTCTCATTTCTAGCCAGGTTTTTACAACAGGTAGTGGTTTACTTCTACTCAAACACGGGCACAAGATTATTAGTAGCTTATGACCAAAGCTAAAAACAACAGGAAGTATTTCATAAGATCATATATGAATTGGAAATGGAATATCATCCAGTCCCACTGGATTTTACTTATGGCATGTGTGATATTTCCCCCTTACACCAAAGTTATACACACTTACCTAGAAGAACACCAGAATGACAATATTATTAACATGCTACATAAACATACACAAAGTATGTTGTACAGTAAGGAGGAGAAATCGGTTGTTTACCATACCAGAAAGTTTGGAAAAGCTCAATATATATTTTCTTAAATGGAGAATTTTCCCCAAGAAACTATTTTTTTTCTCCTTGCAGAACTAATTCTAAATCTTTGGCAATGAACATGTGTCACCCCTACTTTCCTTTTAAACTTCCTGAAATAACAATTTGACTAGCACTAACAGTTCAGCCATACCTCAGTCTCCAGGTATTGCTCTTTGAGAGAATCACATCAAGCAAAAGTACGTTTCAGAAGAGTAAGTTTCCTTAGCTGCGCACTGTTTCAGTGATAAAACTGTAAACAGGGGTTAATTTAATCCAATGCGGTTTAACCAATGGTGCACATCCTCATTTCAGCATCTCAGTAAGGTGCCTGATTTGTCAAAATGAGTGACCACAAGCTACTCCCAATGACTTCTCACAATTAAGGATTACATACGAAAAATTGTGTGTAAAACTACCATTAACATATGGCTTTCTGTATATTAATCTTTTTCCCCCCTTTCTGCTGTTTATTACCTTTGCTTCTCGTCAGCCAGTCTCTTCTAATTATCCCCTCTTTGCCACTCTCCTACCTTCTTCTTCCCAGGTTTCTAATTCTGGACTTCCTCTGCTTTCCCATTCCCAAGTGCCTATCAGTGTCTCCTACTGGTGTTCACTCTCATCTGCTCAGTCCCCAGCTACTTTCCCTTCACACCTTTTTATTTGAGGTATTTTTATATGAGAGCAAGGCAACATGATGCCCCCCCCCAAGGATCACTCTTCTTTTACATGTTTCAGTGGTCCTGTTTCCCACCCCATTTTCCGTTTGCACACTTTACTTGGAACATAGTTCTTTAGAAAAGGACTATGTCTTGTTTCAGGTTTACACAACATCTAATACAATACGATCCAGGCCCCGACTGATGTTTTTGAGTCATTTGCAATCCATTGTCACAAATCCTGAAGCTCACAATGGAGGTTTCCCCAATGCCTGTACACAGATTGCTCTAATTAACATTAAGGTGATGTACACTAACATGAAATGCAGCTTTGCACACATCCCCAGGGAAATCCTCATATACCCACTGAAGACGGCCACAGGTTTGCTGATCGTTGCCAGGAAGACTATTAAGTGGCTTCAGGAGGCCCAAGGATCTAGCTCCCTTTTGAAAATGCTTGCCATAATACACTCTCGAGGGAGACATTGCAGTTGTCTGGATACGTGTACCAAAAGGAACCAGCTTGATTGGTTTAACAAACTATCCTGAATAGCGAAGGTAAAACAGCTGGTTTGCCTGGATCCTTGGAAAGAACAGAAGAAAAACTCCATCAAAAAGGTGTTGAAAGGAAAATACCATGTTTACACACAAATCTGTGTGTTGGCACTCTCTTACTTAAACTTTCTTCTCCTAACTTGTTTCCCTGCTGTGTAATGCCTTAGCCAGAAAAGGAAGGTCCATCAACCAGTCAGAAACTGAACCCTGCTTTATCAAAATTTTATTTTAGCATCACTAAAAAAAGTACATAACGTAATATGCCTCTGTAGCAACTGTTTCTACAATGCCATTGCATAAAACTAGGTGTGCAAGCAGAAGATTAGAAAGCAGAAAGGTGAAAGGGAAAAAGCTGAAGAGAAAACAAGGTGAGAGACTGCTATGAGAACACATACATATACAGTTAAGAAAAATCTCAAATTCCTTCCTGCTACAGAACTCAGGAGAAGACTACACACAACCACACTAAGCATACAGTAAATTTATGGCACTTTTGGAGCACGGAAATAAACACACATATAACTTGCAAACATACCCAATACCCTGGGAGTTCTTCAGTCTCTTCATCCCAACAACGCTCTCGAAGTGCTCAGCAACAACCTGCTTCCCCATGTGCATTTGCATGGAAAACATTACTTAGCTTTCAGTCCATCTTTTAAGTCAGTATTCAAGCTTTTTCTGATATTCTGGTAAGCAATTATCCCCACTAATTCATTTCCAAGTAAATGACTAAGATGAACAGTTGCTCCTCGTTTACTCCACCGACTTACTAGGTTTTTGGATGCTTTTACTTAATGAAAGTGGAGATATGACCTCAAATATTAACATTCATGATAATTCAGCATTATTTATCAGATGATAGCCTGGAGAATGATTGTCCTGCTTAATTATTTTCTCCTCAACCCTCCTTCCTATGAAAAAACTTACAGTTCGGTGCTCTTAACCAATGTCAGAATAAATATGATTTAGTGGTGTCTAGATTTCTCTGATCACTGCACTTTTAACTGATACAAATGGATTTATTCATTATAAAATATAAAAGATATTTGAGCTTCTGCAATCACCAAATACACACAACCCATATATTAGGCACTGATTTTTCAAGGAAAAAACATCATGATCTTTTAGTAAAGATTCAGTTCAATCCTTGATGCCTAACTACAGCATAAACTTTAATATATATGGGTTTTTTCTCCTTTCATAAAAGCAGACAACTTTCTCACTTGAGACCCTGAACAGTGGCACCTGAAATTCAGACTCCCACAGCCCCCAAGAGCCAAAGAATGACTTTGTTTTGCTGGTGATTTAGAGACTGTCTTTAAGTACCCTTTGATGACTTGAACACTTTCATTCCTTCATGGTTCAGACTGCCCATTTCCTTTCAAGGGTTGAAGCCTCTGTTTTTCTCTCTAGTAGATTTTTCTATAAGGGCAAGGAACTTGCTGGGAAAATTCTTTTTCATGAAAAGGTTATGCAACAAGCTACAGAAGTAATCCTTCTTTCCAAACTCCCACAAAGCATATAGAAAGAAAACAAGAGCCAGTTAAGAAAGTGGACTTAAAATGTTAAAAAATAAGCACATGTTTGTTAATTATTGTTTTGAGTGTCTTTTTTTGTAGATGGATACTATTTTCATCATCAGGGTTGAAGTTTTACAATTAGTCACAGTGAAAGACCTCACCATACCAACAAAACTCAATATCCTTTAACCCCATCCCTAAAGCTATTTCCTACAAAACCTTATATGACAGAACTCCAGTGGTTTCATAAGAGCATTCTCACTGGCCTTTGGTAGGTCACAAACTGTTTGCAGCTTGATAAACAGTTACTCTGCCTCCCACTTGGGCCAAGCACCAGAACAGTAATTCATCACTGCGAGTTTAGTACTGCAGCAGCAGCATGAAGGTCCTACCTACTCTGCCGGCTCCCTTGCAAACATGAGAGTGTTAGCCACAGCCTCCCCCTGAATCACAAGCACCGCATTTCACGTGCCCTCTACTCAGACAGCAGATATTTTTGCACACACTTTCAGAGAAAAAATTCATGCATCTCAGAATCTATTATAATGCATGTCATCATCAAGAATGTATTAAAGTGACTGCTTGGCAGTACCAAAAGCATTCAAATATGATGTCCAACCCATGATATTAAGAGTTTTTTTATGTTTTTTATTTTTGTCTCCCCTATCCTCTGCACCCCACACCACCTCTTACAACGAAGAGCTCCATTTCTCCTCTCCAGGGAGAATGCTGACAATCAATTTGCTTTCTGAAATAGTTTTGGGACTCCAATCACTTTTGAAGTGTAAAACCAACAAGTATAAAGGGAAGTCCCTGGAGTCACGTTAGTCAATACAGGGAAATTCATGCTTAACACACAGAATGCTAATGAAGACAAACTATGGTTATTTTACCGTATGCTACATCATTAAAAAAGTATTAAAACTATGTATTATTTCCAAAGACTCAGTTTTAAGAGCACACAGACCACCTGAGATTCTTAGAATAATAATCTGTGTTTGAAGTGATGAAAGCACTACCTCCTACAGGCCCCTCTTTTTGTCAAAGTAAACAGTAGGAAACATCTCACCCAAACTGATCTGAAAGGCACCCTATATCCAGCTCCTTCATTTGCTAGCATAAAGTATTTTGAAAGTCTGTTTGATCATTGAAACGTCTCAGGACACAAATATTTCAAGGAAAAAAGCATCCCATTTACAGGCAAATCATTTTCAAGCAAGGAACTTTTGCAGTTTTATACCATTTACTATAATTTTTTTCACAGCATCACTTGTTTTTTTGCACTATCCCTTTTAAATCCAATATAAAGAGTTGTGTAACCTAAGCCAGCCTTATTTGCCTAAATAATGATAGACAAAGTCCTGTAGTCTGTCATTTCAAAAGTAACCCCCCCTTTTTTTTAATTTAACTTGAAAGCTGTCTCACAGTTGAATTCAAAGAAACTTTTGCCCTGTCTGAAATGCAATGAAAAAGTAAATCAGTTAACCATTAAGAACACTTTCAAGTCCTGTTTTAGCATTTTAAAGCTATTAACATGCACTGCAGTTATACAAAGCAAAAAGACACTTTCTCCCTCTCCCCCAATCAATAATATGAAATGTTAATCCACAATATAAAACACACATGCAGTGGCTAATTGGATTATACAATTATGGTTTTACATGAATAAACAAGCTGAGGAGTTCATACAAGATACTTTGTGTAACCACATCTATTATTAAAACTTAACCCAAAACCTAAGTAGCTCTATCTTCAAAGACTACGGAAGAAAGTACATGGTTCTCAGGTATCATAAGATTAAAAAAGCCATTCTTTCCCAGCTCTCCACATGTTTGATGGGATGCTATAGCTGCTTCTACAATACAGTTTAGCTTTTCTTTAGTGGCATGTACATTTAAATTTGCTTAATGCTGAGCCTGACTGGTGTGGAAACAGATGAGTTTGTTTCGTTTTACAAGCAAGCCCAGGTTAATCTAAATATTTAGACTACTGATCAGCAGTGTTCCTGAAGTGTGTATATTTGGCTCAATTCTAGCCTCTGGTAAATTAACAGATTAATGCTGTTGACACACATGGCAATATTCCAAAATTACAGGTGTAGAAATGACAGCAGAAATGGTTGCACCTTTCTGCACATCAGGGACAATTAGCAGTTACCTGTAATCAGATAAGAACTAAGCTAGTCATCCCCGTATTAGATCAGATAGAAGTCTGACTTCAGGGGGTTATTCTCAATTTACTTTAGCATAAAGGAACAATATTTGTCCTTCAAAAATAAGCATAAAGGCAAGAAAATAAACTGAGTGCTATGTATCAGACATGCCCTCAGTACAATAGCCTGAGTAGGTTGCTCTGCCGGTATGACCAATGTGTTATGCTTCGAGTCTGCTGCTCTGAAGATAACCTCTCCCTTCAGTAAGCACCCCTTTGAATTTGAGGCTGCTCACATATGAGAGCCGATTGCTTTTCTTGGTGGTGATCAATTGCTGGGTGTTGTAGGGTGCTTTTGGTTTTGGGGGGAATGGGGGATTGCTTTATTTTTAGCTTGAGGACCTAGCTTTCACTGTCTTTGAATACAATGCAATAAGCTCAAAACACCATGTTCTCAAAAAAGAGCACATACATTTAAACAGATGGATGTATTCAGCATCTGACATGAGGACATTAAGGCATCTTCCAAATTGCTTGGAAGTTTAAATTCATTAGTGTCAGACCAAAAGATTCAGCTGATTCTACCAACCTCTACTGAACTTAAAGACATTTCCAAGAAATATCCAAGATCAAAGCCTTTGGATACAAACAGATAGCACATACAGAGAACTCCAGCTTCACAAAGAGAACTGGGGGTGAAGGGAAGGAGAATAACTGTCATCAGCTTTCTCTATGTTTTCATAGTTCAGGAATCCTTTCAGGTGCATTTCCAGCTACAATAAAACAATTTCTGACCTACAGTGTCTCTCTTCCTTTTTATATATGAAGCAAGTTGCTTTTACGGGCAAATTGTCTAGTAGTACTCATATGGTCCATATGGAGAATCCAGAATTCGCTTTTTTACTAGATATTCCTTGAAGGGATCTAATCATATGGGCCATATGGAGGGTCCAGAATTAGCTTTTTTACTCAATATTCCTTGAAGGGATCTAATAAAAAACCTGCATTTCCATTAAATATCATATGCACTTCCATAAGCTTTCTTTGCAAAATTACAGCAATTGTCTATGCTATGGAAATCCAGAAGTTTTTCATTATACTTTTCCCTCCTCCCACTCCATATTGTATTTTACACATCTGGAACCAGTAGAAAAGCTGTAGTATTAGTATGGGCAGTAAGAATCACAGCAAATCCACTTACAGTACATATATGCTGTTCCAACAAAATACTGCCGGTAATGGACTTTTTTTCCCCCCTCCAAAGTTCATATAACCTCTGAGGAACAAGAGAACTATTCTTCACCAACAGGCAATACAGAGACATACATACACATACAGAAAGGTATAACATCTCTTGATTATCGGGCATTTCTGCAAAATCAGATCATTTAGTGACCTTCTGCAATCACATCAGTCAGTAGCAGTACTATCGCCAATGCTCAGGAGCAGTTATGAAGAAGGGGAAAAAAAAGTATTTAGTTTGGCTTTTAATTTTCTTTTTATTTCTGAGCAGGTACGGGATTGTATCCTCCCCTCTTCAGGGTCCTCATTTTGCACCCAAATTTAACTATTTTTTCCTTTCCAACCAAAAGACTACTACAAATAAATTTTGCTGAACAGAGGCATGCTTACCTGCTTTTTATCATCTCTCAGAAAAACAATCCTGAGACTTGAAAAAGCAATATATGCCTGTAATTTCCATGCACCTGAGTAATCATTGTAATTAATATTCTAAGAGGTACAAACTAATGTATCAGGTAGTGATGGCACCAGATTAAGTGTGCAGAACACCTGCATGTTGGTATGTTTTACAATCCATGAGATTTATGTGGAGTTGCAGCCAATAATACAAGTTTTCCATTTTCTCTTCACAAGTAGCACTTTTATCTATAAACAATCTCAAATGTAGCAACCATATCTGACAAACAACCAAACACGGGCACTTATCTTTAACATAACCTACTTCTGAAAAAGATTATGTAGTTCCAGAACTGGGATCAACGAAATAGTCCTACACAGAACATGTCTGCTTCGCTGCAGCACTACTCCAAGTGCATCCAGCTGT
The DNA here is from genome assembly GCF_047370975.1 of Nipponia nippon. Taxonomy (NCBI): domain Eukaryota; kingdom Metazoa; phylum Chordata; class Aves; order Pelecaniformes; family Threskiornithidae; genus Nipponia; species Nipponia nippon. The sequence continues at coordinate 58,348,046 of NW_028262380.1, forward strand.
TTCAGGATAACTGTATTAGCTGAGGGAGGTTTTGTTTGTTTACAGTCAGGTACTTTTACGGTACCTTTCATCAGTTTCTTGGGAGCGAAATAAAAAGGCAATTTGCCTGCAATACATTTAGTTGCTTTCAAGCAAACCCACAAGTTTCACAAAGCAGCAGAATGAAGTTGAACATTCACAGATCACCAGACAAGAAGCCTTTGTCACAGTCTTTCCCCTTTAGCTTCTCTTCATTTGTTAGACTGTTTTCACAACACTCTCTCCTGCTATCCCTACTGCTAACATCAACTTATCTCATAGGATGAAAATAACTCTTAGAGACATTTTGCTTAGGCAGATGGAAATGCTCTTCTAAAGCAACTTCAGAAAAATTCTCCCAACATAGTATCAGCATCTACCACACACTTTAGGTGTAATGAAATGCTAGTAGCACTCCCTAGAAATTCTGTGTTGGGGGGTGGGGGTTTATAATCATGTTGGTTTCTTAAAATTGTGCCAATTTGTTTCGGATTGGGGTGAGTTACTTTGCCAGGGTCCCATCCCAGAGTTTGGATTCAAAATTCAAATTTCAGCTTAAGCAAAAAAAACCCAACAAAAAAAACCAAAACAAAACCAAAATCTCAGCTGCAACTACCACGTTGTGCTGAAAATATACATTTGCTCAGATTCTCACAAAACTCACCTCAGAAATCAAACCACATTCTTCATCAAAGAAAGTTTGTTAAACTCAAATTTAGACTGAGGAGTTTAAACTGTCAGATTGTTCGCTAGCCAGGAAAAAAAAATAACATGCTGACATTCATGTCCACAAAAGGTATTATAGCAACTTCATCTTCTACAAAAAGTGCTTTTCAGAGGCTTTTAATACTGCTTGCAGTAAATGCAGGATCCAAGGTCTGCAGGGGGTGAATAACTCTTTATCGTTTTCTCAAATCCTCTTATTCCACCCACTCTGAGAACTCTACAGCCCAAGTTTAATGAGTAAGTGTATTGCAGTTCCACTGCAAAGCTCAGCCACATTTGCACCCACCCGCCCCCCCAAAAAAACAACCCCACCCAAACCCAAATCTTTCTTCTTCTGCAACTGCTCTACAGAATCGGGCCTTGAAATACTAATTTGAAGTCATGTGCCTATGCACCACCATGTCTCAGTCGCTGAAGTGCATTCTATCTTCAAATAGATGTCTTTTATTGTTTCAGGGCAAATCCTGTTGTCTGTGTTGCATGAAGTATGTGTGAATATTCAGCAAACAAACTGATGATTCATTATGGTCCTGAACAGCAATAGGACTTCATCATAATTCTAAGCAAATCTGATCATTTGTAAAATCATTTAAGAAATATAATTAAAGTTTCGCATTCATGCATCATGCCCAGATGGTGACATTTCTGACATTTTCAATTTGAGCAATGTCACTAAGATGGAGAGGTCTGAGATTTACTCATTTCAGCAGAGCTCTGTTACGTGTCAGTAGCTACTTTAAATAATCAGAATTTTTAAGGCCTAACCATGCTCTATCTGTGCAGCTATTTTTTGTTTGTCTTCACAGACCATTGACCAATTCTAATATTTTGGAAGTAAAAGAGTCTAAAGTGCCCAGAGTCTAGACTAAATGCTCTTGGCTTGATGCTTCTATCATTAAGTCTGGTACAACTGGGCTGTGCTACAGGCACAGTGTCATTGCCAATGGAACAGCAATTTTCAGTCATGCATGAGACTGCTGAGGGCAACTATGAGTGTATTCTTCTTGTATTTGATGAAAAAAATAGATACTTGGCTCTTACCGTATTATGTCTTGGCCCTAGTTTAACAAAACATTTAAGTGTGTGTGTTTATATGTGTTCATAAGGCAAGATGTATGACACACATCAACCTAGTAAGGACTTGCACTTAGATTGATTTCAGTGCCTGGTGCCCTTTTCAATTAAGTCAGTGAGAAGCAGGTTCCAGAACAACTTCAGAAATCCAACCCTCTCTTACTATTTAGAATTCCAGGTCTCCTACTTGCATTAAAGTTATTGGCCATATAACAATTCAGAAGAATTATGAACTATACAGAAAGTAGTAACTTTATCGTAACCCATTAAAATACATGAGTATTATGAAAACATAAAACTTGTACAAACCAAAGCCATGAAATTCAATAAAGTAAAGCACCCATCTGTTACAGGCAGACAACACTGAAGAACAAGGTTCAATTCAAAGGACGCTGAAATATTTGTATCACCTTAAGTCAGACTGGCTGTGGGACCCTCCGTTTTCTTTCTTTGGTCCTTACTATTTCTACCTCTGTGCATTTTCTCTAGGTAGTCTTCAACTTTTCCAATTCAATAGTATGACCAAGATGGAGAAGTCCATACTGAAGTCACTTAGAGTCCAGTGATAACATTTAGCATCTGCCTAGCTCTCTCTTATTTCTCAACTCAACACTGAGTTACTCTAATATTTTCAACATAAAAACAGATATCCTGATCCTTCCATTACAAAACTTTTCTCCATGTTTCCTAACTCAAGAGCAATGAATAAATTCCTGGTCACTCAGGAACATAGTTTGCACATCATCTTGGATTCAAGCCAAATGTGAGGACCTGTATGGAAGTCTATGCCTAAATCTCTTCTCCACCCCAATAATCTCATCTCCAAAACATTTGTCTCAATGACTAAACAGCAAATAGCAGTGTCTGCCTTCTTTAGTTTTTTTTTTCTAGTTTTCAAATCAGTGCCTTTCAAAATAGCTTTGCTGCTTTTCCCATTTTGTAGGATATCTTCAAGGATCTGCAAAGCTCCCTTATTATCTTCTTTAAAGTCCCACTTAAAAAGACAAACCCTCTACTTTCCTGCTACAAGACAATGTAATCAAATAAGACAACTTCATAGCACTTATAGTGCTAATTTGATCAAATGATTGCCTACTATATTAACCAATATTGCCACACTGTTTACATATTCTCCCACAAACCTGCATCCAACTTAACATAACATTTTTAGGGTCCTTTTAACAATGTAGACTTGTCCAGGTCTTGGGAAATGGTAAAGATGTTATTTAAAGTACGCAAGATTTCCCAACCCAAAAAGTTACTGATTACATATGAAAGTTTCCTTGGCAGTACACAGGTACAATGTAGCAAACTCTCTTTTAAGCGATCAAGTAGCCGTTGCATTCTTTAAAATTCACTAAATATCATCAACATTCTACTCTGTATTAAAAAAAAAACAAAACACAACTCCAAAAACACGCCAAAATTGCTGACAGTTACAAAACTGTCTCAAACTAATTTAATGAAAATCATTACTTACCTTTTCATTACTGTTACAACATCATTAAGATATTTGTTATTTCAGACTCACATTTCTAAGGTCATAAAATAACAAGTGCTGTTCTAAAATATGCCTTTATATCACTCATTTAAAAAGTTAAATTGCTTAAATCTTAAGGATGGACTATAATCCACTGGTTACAAGAAACAGCCCCCTAACTGACATATTCACACAATTTTTATGCACCTTTGCACTTTCATAAAAGAGACATAGCCATCACCCCCATTTGAATGAATCTAGATCACAAAGACATTTCCTCTTTCCCCCCTTCACACTAACAAATCCCCCAAAGACTACAGACAAGTTTCCCATCACCACAGGGGTGCAAAGGCCAAAAAGCAAACTTAATGAGGCCAAATGGAGGCCTTCTCTTGCAGAAATGTTAATCTTACTCCTAAGGGAAACAGAGGGGTAAAGAGAACCCCATAAAATCTGTAAGTGCACAAAATCACTTGTAATAAAAATGTTTACAACATTTCTTTTGTCCAAGGCTATCATGAAGGGCTTTAATTCAGAGGAACTAGTGGGAATACAATTCCTCTTATTAAAATATATTAATTAGTGTAATATATACAGTTGTCTCCTTTGAAAAGCAAACCAAACCCATGAGACAAACAGCAGGGTCCTGAAAAGACCCGCCCACCCTCTTGGATTTACTCCTCTGAGGATGGAGTCCTAGAAGCTGCCTCTGAAGCTTCATTTCTTTTCATGTTGAAAACCTTCATTTACAGGCATAAATAACAATGGCATAATCATTAGCAGCAACAAGGCTCAAACTTCGTCAAGAACTTTCTGTCATTCTGATAACAACTCTCAAAATAGAAAGGCTAATCTACAAATTGGCATCTAGTTTTCAAATTGCAAATCGTCAATGAAATCCCTAAATACATTTCCCAGGTCTGAAACGTGACTGTCATTAAGACACTGGTCTTAGTGCTTCATTTTATATGTGCACATAACTGTGCTTATTTGGTTTATAGGGATATCCTGATCCCTAGAGTTTGCAGCAGCAATATAAGTACAATTTCTCAAAAATATTATCCTATGTGCTGGCTGATTGATAAATAGCAAGTTTTAGCAGTCAGCAACTGCCTCTGAACAGTTTATTTCAGGTGAAAGAATTTTAAAGCATAATTTTGGATACCAGTTTAGATGGTAAACTGTAAGTCCCACCACAAAAGACATCATCTCCACCTGAACCCCACTCCAAGAAGCAAATTACTGGAGGTTGCAAGTGCGTTTTGGTGAAAAATTACTGTGCGTTCACAGCTGACAGTGATATTTTCAGTTTTATGTTTCTGATTTACACATAGATATATTTGTATCCAGTGTATGTTTTTCTGCAGATCTCCTGCTGGCCAAAAGATATAGCAGTAAATGTACATATGTTCTTGGGGGTGGGGGAATCAGTCCATAACGCATTTAAAAAGAAAACCCACAACACCAAACAAGATCATTCTTATTTTCATGCACACTATTGCCTTAAAGCTTGTGAAAGTCAAAACATATCAGTCATTTCACTGGCAAAGACCTCTGCAACATGAGCTTATGAGGGTTAGCATGACTGAGAATGATTAGCCTTGTAACTCATGCAACAATTCTGATGATGCCTAAGGAGAAATAGTAGCCAGCTTACCCTGCTGTTGACAGGACTAGGAATAATCATATTTTTTGTCACATAAGTCAATTATACTTCGTGTCTTCATACACATACAGAGCAGAAAGTCAGTGAAGGTGTTAATTTTACAAGCCAGTTTTTAGAATTCAGCCACACTTTAAAGTCATGTTTGTTTAATCACTGCTGCCACCTCATATATACAGAAATGATGCCAACAGTACTATGTTTTTGACTGCAACGTTTTTTCAGAAAAGGCACAGAAAGCACCCAGCTGGATCAAACTGTGACTCAAACCGAACAGAGGCTTCCCTTACTGTGAGGCCCCTGGTTTTTCTGAACCTAAGGAGCATTCTTCCACCATTCCAGCATTTAGCTAGCCATGCCAACTTCTTAAAGGTTTAAGGAAGACATGGGGAGAAATGAGGAAAAATACATCAGACCCAGAATCTGTTAAATCTTGCAGGGGGTTCCCATTAAAGTAAATTCATTTGTGAAGAACAAGACAGGTGAAGAAGGTTCATGGGGAAAGAGGAATAAAGAAGCACAGCAAGTAGATCCAGGTTCTATACATGTGTTAAAAAACGGCTTTTCCAAGTGTTCCCCTAACAGATTTCCTAACAATTTCGGAAGTACTGAGGATGTCTAGAGGTATGTTCTATCCTAACTCTTATTAATACGTTCTACTGTTTATTTTAGAAACAGAAATGCATCTACCATATCAGTGGTCACAATTTCAGTATACACCATGCCAAAAAAGGAAAAAAGACTAACTTCACAGTTTCTCCAAACACTACTGTAACCTATCGAGTCAGCAACAGCACACAAGGAAAAAAAAGCACTGTGAAACTTAACTCACTCTCACATCTCCTCTGGCACGTTTACTTTTTTTGCTTGACAGTCTACCAACCAAGTATTTACTAGAGCCATACTTGCTTGACTTGTGTGTAAAAATATCACCAGACACACAGCCTTACTGAAATCAAAGTAAAAATTCTTACCAAAGAAAACCCACATACGTGACAAATCGAAAGAAACCAAACACTGGCAAGCAGGTCTAGAAAAATTTAGTCACTATGCTACTAAAGCAAATATACATCCAAAAAGAACTCCCCTCTCCCCTAAATCACGTTAGCACCAGAGTTTACTTTTTAAGTTTTATCTGGGCAATTTAGAAAATTACCCTTCAACTTTAAAAGCTATCAATTTCTTGAAATAAAATCATCTGACTGCAATATTTCAGTACTACCATGCAACAACAGAAACAGGGACAAGGGAGTACTGCCACTCTCATACACAAGCAGTACTTCCTAGCCCCAGCTTGTGAGATACGTTTCTCCTTTCTGATCTTGTGAGAAAAAAAAAGTTTCTGATATCAATGTTACACCTATACCTACAGACAGTATATCTTTTACATTTAATTCAAGTGTAAATATGACAGCGAACAAAGCCTAGGGTTCTAAAAAGTAGTATCTATGAAAGGAACTGATGAAGCAATGATATTTGCCACAAGCAATGAATTAATATTTAACTTGCAGGACATTTAATATTTGAGCAACTGAGAAGCAACACTGGAAGGAATTTCCAAGGTCATTAGACTACTTCCATAAAGTAAGGGCAAAAATTATTGATATCACTCCTGACATATTTACAAGTCTGTTCTTAAAAACATCTTGTGATGGAGATGTTATAACCATCAAATAGAATCTCTTCTACATTGTCTCCTGCAGAGAGGAAAAGAAATAAAAAACATACAGCTTACTTTTCTTTCTTTTTTTGCAGTTGACTTTTAGGTATTTGAAAACTTACTCCTCCCGTCAGTTGCATCTGTTTTAATCTAAACCATTCCAGTTCTCAAACTCCCTTGTATCTACAGACTTTCATCTGATAGCTGTTGTAGCTGTACTCAGGACTCTTCTCATCTGAGCCATCTTTGTATTCAAATGCTTCCCAGAACTGGACAAAATTCTGCAAGTGATACCTTGCAGTATTCAGAGTGGAAGAGCTATTTCATACAGATAGTCTGTTTCAATATACCTGCATGCTGTTTGTCATTTCTCGTAAGAGCATAACACTTAATTTGTGCTCGGCTTGTGATTGACTGTAAACCCCAGAAATTTCTTCAGAATAGCTATCAATGTCTGTACAGCTAGCTTATTTACATCCAAAGTATTTTCTACTCAGCCTTACTCAACTGTACCCTAGTTTTTTTTTCAGATTATTTCTCCACTTCAGGATTCTTGTAAGCCTTTCAATTGTGAGACATCCGAATTCTAATTCTGTCCTCAAATATACTTGCAGGTCCTCCCAGGTTGTTGTTCCAGAAACTGAGACACACAGAAAGCAACAGCGGAAGGATGACCGAAAGACAAAATGCCTTTCAATTTCAGTCCTTAAGTGTGTAATTAAGACACGTCTCACTAGCTCACCTGTTAAAGCAGCAAATCAAAGCAGTGTTAGACAGCTAAAAAGAATGTGTAGATGAGTTAAAATATGCAAATCATGGCATAAATTATTCTGGTGAGAATACGGTACATAAAGGGAAAAAAGAAAAAAGTTTGCAATAAGAGCAGGGTGTGCTCTTCTATTTTTGGTACTATACCATGGGCAGACAGAAAAAATCATGAAAACAAGCAACATATGGGAAAAATGCAGCTTTAAAAGTACTATTGACTTAAAGAGAACAAAATTTATCCTAAAATAACTTCTTTTATTAACTTCTAAGTAACTGTAAATATCTAAAATATTACCATAAAATAAGAAGTTATTCACTTGTCGTCATTTTCTTATGAGAACCCGTCAGACCTCCAGAAAAAGTACATCAGAAACTTTAATACAATATAAAGTTACAAGCCTAGGTATTTGGAAGATGTTAAGAAATCCAGTGGGACAATAAAGGATCATGCAAACGTGACCTGCTAAATTTTGATTTACTTAAGCAGAAAAAGGAAAAAGCCAACTTTGATAGACATCAGCAATAAACGAGATATGATCCAGGCTACATTTGTTACATGAATAAGACTTTTTTTTTTTTCCAATGCTTCAAGACTAACGGAAGGCAGGGGAAATCTGTAAATTTGGATGTGACAACTGGAGATTTAAGTGCTAATCTAAATTCTTAAGCCAAAAATTCAGCAAAAAGAAGAGCTATAAGCATATACACATGGACAGGAGTGCACCAATATATCTGTATAGCTGCACATGCAAATAAGTAGCTAAGGACCTAACACCTCATATATATGTAATACCTACCCTATTAACACGTCCAGCCAACATCAATATACATCTGTTTTGGGAACTTGCACCTTCTTTCTAGAAAACGTAGTCCAACCTTTAATTTAATGGGCAAGAAGAAAGTGACTTAGAACTGTCCCACCTTATTAACCAAGGGTTTCTTTCCAGCCCATATATCCTTACATCTCAACAGCCATCTCTACAGGCAAAGAAGAATCTCCCTAGAAACCAAATAAACAACAGAAGTGCAAACGGCATGTTCTGCCTCCTGATTCATCAGGAGCCCTACCTCAAAAGCTTTATTATTGACAGTGATTCCTGGTGGGAGGCAGGGAGAAGGGAACTTTACGGTGAATACAGCTTTGTTTTTCACTTATTAACATTAGTTGCAATGCTTCCAGATAGAAAGAAAAAAACATCTCTCATCTGCAAACAAAACGCACGTATAGAAGACATAGAATCCACTTTTATGAAATCACTTTTTCATATATCTTAACTATAATTGGCTAAAAAAAAAAAAAAACAATACAGTTTCTAATTCAAAATCAAGATCAGTCTAACAAGTGTAGTAGTGGTGGAGGATCACAGATCCATCAGGAAGAACACACTGGAAATCCAGCCCACTAACAACCCAGATCTTGTATACTGTGCAAAACAGATTCGTAACCCTTGAAAGTATTTCAGTATGAGTAGCACTTCACCATCGACCATTAAATATGTAAAACCTTAAGGCTGGATTAATCAGCTTGATACTTCCTGTATATCTAGTTTGTGTCCATCCAACAACAAAAAGCAAATAACACCAATGAATAAAGGCCAATATTTTTCAATAACTGTGGTGTATTTCAAGAATCCTGTAAGTGTTCATCATATGAAGTACTGCAACTTTACCTAGTTCTCAATTCAAGTCAAATGAAAACATTTCTACCAAATCAAGTAATAGGAGATCAAGTCTCCAAAGAAAAATCACTTTTGATTCCATATTAATGGAAATAAGATAAAAATTCACAGAGTTAGCTGCAAGCAGACATTTTTCCTCTCACCTTAAGGGGACACACTTGGATAAAATGGGCAATGACTTCTGTAAAAAGGCTATACGAAAACCCTACTAGAACTCTGAGAATTCTATTCCTCCACTCCCTTGACATCCTGTAAGACCACAAGCATCTAGGAATGTCATAGAGCACTGAGGGACACTTTGCCTATAGCTGATCTCCTGTTTCACTCCGTCATTTATCAAACTTTTAATGAAAAACCTTCTTGTAAAAATGGGGGCTTTTTTGGTTTTGGTTTGTTTGGGCTTTTTTAAAAGTTTCACTTCAGAAAAATCAAGAGAGGTATTTGTTTGCAGACAAATTTTCTGCGTTTTTCCATCACCTTTCTTAGCAAATAAGGCTCCCAGATTTTTCAAGTTCCAAATTTTTATAAGAATACTATAACTTCTAAGGGTAGAAGATTTTAGCTATTTCTCCTTTTGTTTAACAAAATTTCCACTGATAGTCTGTTCAGTGATTTTTTTTTAAGCAAAAAATTTGGTTCATTTATAACTGACAACCATATATCCTAGCTCAAATTCCAAGTTTCTGAACAGTAATTACTGAAAAAATACACTAAATGTGAGAACAGGTTAGAAGAGAACTTACTGCTAACAACACTACTAAGAACACTTTGACCCTACAGTTCATCTTTTGGGGCAAAATTTTTGAACCATTGTTTCCATTGAATGTATTCAGCTGTTGGCAACGAAATAAACCAGCAAGATTTGTATTTACTCTTACTCCAGATGCATACAGTGAACGGGCAAATAAAAGTGATATTAACATATTATCACTAAAAGATATTGTCATTGACCACGACAAGAGATATTCCACTTGGGAAACAGAAAAGAAAAAAAATCATACTAACTTTAAGTATGTCATGTAGGTATAAAAAGACTCCCAACTTCCATCTCATTATTTTATAACTGTGCTTAGCTGACAGCAGAATAAGAAAGCAATTCTTTCTCCCTGTAGTTAAACCAAGAGACATTTTTAGACTCTAAAAAGGCCAATGTCATAAGATCATACTTTGTACACAACTGAAAAAGAAAATTAATTGAATGGTAAAATGCAGCATATTTAATGAATGCAAATGAACATGAGCCGCCTGCTGCTGGTCAATACATCAGTAGTTATATTATTTGCAGATGTTTAAGAAAATTAATTTGTTATGTACCTTCTTTGCTAATCAAAGAGCATGTAATTAATTTTCTCTGTGGGAAAAATTGTCATTTTATTCAGTTCAATCATTTGACAGCACAATTAAAAAAACTAATTGTATTTTACCAAAACACAAGCAACAGGGATTTGGAACTACTGTTTCTAGCCTCCCTTTTGATTGCATTTCAGAAAGAAAATGGGGGCCAGTTATATAGAAGGTGCATACGTACATAATGACATCCCTTATGAAGCTGTTGTTTTACTAAGAACCCTATTTCACTTCACAAAAGGGCAGTCTAATTCTCTCAATAAAGCAGCTGAAAGGAAAGTAGCAACAAGTAAATGTCCCCCTGCTGTGTGTATGAAAAGTGTACGCTCCCATCATGAAGCAGCCATGCAATCTCACTTGGTGGGGACGCAAGTGCTGGTGCTATTGTATATTCTGTGTGATCTCAAGTGGAGAAAAACCATCTGTCCACCTGCCATGAAAAGGACCCCCAGGAACCTCTCCTCACAGATCACTATAGTTTCCTCCCAGACTTTAAACTGATGGCTATCTGTCACAAAAAGTCCTCCTTGAGCCACTTTTACTCAGCTGCTTCATAGGGTTTAGACCGAGGTGACCAATCACGGCCTAACAAAAAGATTAGTGTGTCTGAACACAAGGCAATACAGAGAAGTGAGTAACCCTCTTTGCCGTCTCCAGCAATGCAGTTTAAAGAACACTGAAGGCAGTCAAAGAAAGAGGCTGCTTGGGCATCTGAAAGAAAGACGACAATTTGAGGAGATAACTGTCTTCATGTGAAAGCAAGTGTTCTTTAGAACCAGCAGGAATTTTCCCAAAGACTCAGAAAAAATTTTTGCTGCTTTAGTCCCTGTCCAAGTGCTATTATTAGTAACTAAGTTAAACAATTGCAGTTCATCTCAAAGTATGATTAATGTCAACATAACAATATTGTGCCCCACCAATCTTTTTCTATAAACTCCCACACTTTACAAGACAAACACACATGTGATGGGAATATGCAGTCACTAGGCTACTAAGCCAAACATATAAACAACATGCCTCAGTAAAAAAATTAGTCTGGGACTATAATTGAAGTCCAGTTCTAGCAAAACACCAGTCTATAGGAGGGATCAGAGTTCAGGCCTTAGCTGTTGTCCTTTCTGCTCTACACAAAGCAGGAAATCAAAGAGAGATAAAGGACTGACAGCAACATGATCAAGCAAGGAGGGATGATAACAGCTTTTGGAATAAATCAAGTCCATCCCTGTGCCTCTAGGACTTCAACATCAACTTCTACCATAGACCATTAGTCTCGACACTTTAATGTGTTTCAGTAAGATAAATAATGTGCAGGGTGTGATAGCTCCTACGGGCTTTGAGGAACACTGCTACTGCACAGGGGCAGCTGGCATGTACACTAATTTCATGCTTCTGCTTGCATTGTGTTACTACCAGACCAGAAGAGAGCGATGCAGAATTGGAAAGAGTTACAATCACTCCCTTGCTTGGGGAATAACTTACTACTAGTTGACACTAGCCTCAATCTTCCAATAAATTCCTTGTCAGCTCCACACAGCAGGATAATACCCTCTGTCAGGAGGGCAACATTCAGGCTATGCATTCTCCCTGCCCACCATTTTGCAGGAGAAGCTGAGGGTGTGCAAAGACTACTTGACTATACACATCATCTAGGATACAGCCCAGAAATATAAGGGGCACTTATCCCACCTTGTGCCACTGTTCAAGTCCCCAGACAATCTGTCCCTTAAGACATTAAATCTGGACATCTTAGATAAGTACACAACGTCTACAAAGCATGCTTCAGTAGAAGATATCCCACAGACATGTCACCTTTTTTTCCTCTTGACATCACTGCCTTTGCTAAGCTTTGAGAAGCCCTTTTAGCCGTTTACACTTCAACATACCCTGCTGTCACCCACTGCTCAGACTGAGTGAGCAATAAGAACTACCTGAGATAGCCTCTAGAATACCAAAATCCACCCTGAGCTAACTTTTCTCAGATGCTGCAGAGAAAAGCTGTATGGAAAAATATTAAAAGACTATTTTACTATTTTTCCTTTTAAGACTGTGTTAATCCTTAATTCTTCTTTATTAGGCTATCTTGAGAGACTCTTTACGAACAAACCAGGCACCTTGTCCTTGCTATGGTATATTCCTCCCCACTTATCTCGGTCTTTGACAACTGGATTTTCTTCTCAGTATGGATGTTTCTTTTAACAACACCGACTGAGGTATTTGCCCCTCTGCTAGCACCCTCCTGAAGCATGTTGAAGACAGTTTCTTGGTGCAGGTACTAAGGGAGCCAACTAGAAAAGGTGCCCTCCTAGATTTGTTGTTTGTAAACAGAGGGGGACTTGTGAGAAAAGTGGTGATTGATGGCTGTCTTGGTCACAGCAACCACAAAGTAGCTGAGTTTCAAATCATTGGCAATAGGAGAAAAACTGCCAGCAACACTTAGATCCTGGATATGGGGAGAGCAGACTTTGGGCTGCTGAAGGAGCTAGTCAGTAAGGTCCCCTGGGAATGTGTTTTTGAAGGTATTGGGATCCATGAATGCTGGTCACTTTAAGAGCCGTGTCCTAAGATCACAGGAGCAGGCAATTCCAAAGTGTCAGAAGTCAAGCAAGCTGAACAGAAGGCCAGCTTGACTGAACAGGATCTTCTTCTAGAAGGAAAATGTATGGACATTGGAAGCAAGGACAGGCAACACAGGAGGATTACAGAGATGCTGTTCGCCACTGTAAGGAGAAAATTTATGCGGCCAAAGCTCAGTTAGAGTTCAAGCTGGCCAGCACTGTGAAAGATAACAAAAAGGGCTTTTTTAAATATGTTAAACAGCAAAAGAAGGATCAGAGAGAACATTGGTCCATTACTTGATGAGGTCAGTCACCTCACAAATAGAGATGTAGACAAAGCAGAGATGTTTAATGCCTTCTTCACCTCTATTTTTAACATTGATGATGGGCCCTGGGACCCCCAGAGCCCTGTGTTGGAAGACTCTGAATGGGGGGATGATACACTTCCAGCCAACTCTGAACTTGTTTGAGACTTGCTGCTCCAGCTGAATGCTCATAGATCTACGGGGCCCAGTAGGATTTGTCCCAGGGTACTGAAAGAGCTGGCCGATGTTATCGCAGGACCTCCCTCCATTATTTTTCAACAGTCTTGGGAGTCTGGAGAGGTCCTAGTTGACTGGAAGCTGGCAAATGTTGTCCCAGTTTTCAAGAAGGTTCAGAAGGAAGACCCTGGTAATTACAGGCCTGTTAGCCTCACTTCAGTGCCTGGTAAAAATATGGAGAAAGTTATTCTGGGAGTTATTGAAAAACACTTGAGAGGCAATATGGTCATTGGTCATAACCAGCATGGGTTCATGATGGGAAAGTCCTGCTTAACTAAATTTCCTTTCGTGACAAGGTCACCCATATAGTTGACCAAGGGAAGCCAGTAGATGTAGTGGGTTTGGATTTTAGCAAAGCTTTTGATAGTCTCTCACAGTGTCCTTCTGGACAAAATGTCCCACATACTAGCTAGACAAGTCCATAATGTGTTGGGTGAGCAATTGGCTGACAGGTCAGGCTCAAAGAGTTATAGTAAATGGGGTTACATCAGGCTGGTGGCCAGTGACCAATGGGGTTCCCCAAGGCTCAGTTTTACGGCCAGTGCTCTTTAATGTTTTTAAAAATTACCTGGACGCAGGAATTGGACATACATTAAGTAAGTTTGCTGATAATAGTAAACTAGGAGGAGCTGTGGACTCCCTTGAGGGCAGAGAGGCCTTACAGAGAGATCTGGATAGACTAGAGAGCTGGGCAGTCACCAACGGTATGAAATTTAACAAGTGCTGGATTCTCCACCTGGGATAGGATAATCCTGCTTATATATACAGACTGGGGGGGACAAGAGTCTGGAGACCAGCCCCGCAGAAAGAGATCTGGGGGTTTGGGTTAATGGCAAGTTGAATTTGAGTCAACAGCATGCCCTGGCAGCCAAAAGGACCAACCATGTCCTGGGGTGCATCAAGCACAGCATAGCTAGCTGGTCAAGGGTGGTGATTGTCCCACTCTACACTGCACAAGTGCAGCCCCACCTCAAGCACTGTCTGCAGTTTTGGGTGCCTCAATATAAGAAGGACATCAAACTATTAGAGTGTGTCCAGAGGAGGGCAACCGAGGTGGTGAAAGGTCTCAAGGGCGACCTAAGAGGAACGGCTGAGGTCACTTGGTTTGTTCAGCTTGGAGAAGAGAAGGCTGAGGGGTGACCTCATCACAGTCTACAACATCCTCAAAGGGGGCAGCGGAGGGGGAAGTGCTGATCTCCTCTCTCTGGCGACCAGCGATATGACACGAGGAACTGGAATGAAGCTGCATCAGGGGAAGTTCAGATTGGACATTATGAAAACATTCTTCACTGAGAGGGTGGTTGGTCACTGGAACAGACTCCCCAAGGAAGTGGTCGTGACACCAAGCCTGTCAGAGTTCAAGGAGTGTCTGGATGATGCTCTTAGTCATATGGTTTAGTTTTAGGTAGGTCTGCGAGGAGCAAGGAGTTGGACTTGATGATCCTTATGGGTCCCTTCCAACTTGAGATACTCTGTGATTCTATGATTATTCCAGATTTTGACAGCCCAAACAGGGATCTTCAACCTTTTCATTCCACTGCATGCAAAGAGACTTACCAAGTGCAGTGGTACGAAAAATGTTAATTAATGCTTCCATAAAGAAAGGAAGGGAACATTTGGGTTCAGCAAACAGTGACTTTTCAAGCATAGCATCAGGAAAGTGGGGAATGGGAGAACTAGTTCACAGAGTAAAAGCAGTCTGAGCTGAATAGAATGATCACCTTTTGCACAAGTATGAAAAATCCGTTTGAGTAGAAAAACACATGCATGTTCAGAATTCAGTCGTGTTGGTAAGGAAATTAAGACGAAGGTCCAGCTGTATATAGGTGTCTTTTTTTTTCTATCCCTCAGAACTGATGTTTTGAACACTTCTGTAAGATCTTTAGTAGCTTGATCTAATCACTTCTAAACAATCAACAATCCTCAGAACAATACTCACTGGGTCTGCAAACTATGAATTAAGATGTGAGAATATGGAACTTTCCCATAAAGATAAATACATTTAATTATTTCTACTGTTCAGGCTGTCCCAAGTGCAGCCAGAACTCAAACAATATTACAAAACTAATTTTGTATTCCTAGAAGTAGATATAGACATAATGTTCTTGCTCAGAGACTGGAAAGAATAAACAATAAACTGAACAGTAAATAAATAAAAAATAGTATTTGGGAAAAGAACAATATATCAAAGCTAAAGTAGATGATAATGGCTGTGCATATGAACAGGTATGCACGAGGATCCAAGGTGGGGGGCGGGGAGCAAACAAAAAAAAACAACCACAAAAAAGAGGCCATACTCAGCTCTCAGATTCCAGAGTAACTACTGATTTCAGTTAAAATCTGTGGGACTACTAATGGCCTAAAGTAATGTATTTGCACATATCAGGTCTGATTATTGTTGGTCAGAATTCCAATTAAAGGCTACTTTTACCTACCATCAGTTAAAAGTAAAATAGTTGATTATAAGAAATTGTGGCAGCTCAAGAAGCTACTTCTATCCCTGCATAAGTGATCTGAGCAGGCATTGCTCACCTGTTCAATTAAGAAGATTCTTCAGGGTTGGGTTGTTTTTAAAACAAAAACATCCTCCAAAAAAGTTCCCAAAAGGTTAGTTCAGTTGCAAATTGATGTATTTGCAACTACTTTCACACATAATGATTCAGCAACCTAAGGGAAGAAGAAAGAGCCCTACACAAGATCCCATTTCAGTATCCTCAGAAAATGAACATGCCACTGCCAGCAATGATACTTCAACAGATTCCATCTGATTACATCTTGTACTACTGATCAAAATGCAGCACGGAGAGCTGATTACCAAAATTAAAAAGGAGAGGAGAGGAATACATTGGAGAGAAAGAAACTTCTGCTCTTCAAGACAGTAACTATTGAAAATTATGAATACTTCGTACTTGTAAGTCTTCAGCACACTTTGGTGAATATATTTACATCAATTCTATTTTACAGGTGGAAGAACTCAAATATGAAGATGTTCTGTCCCACCTTTACAGTCCTGTAAGGGAAGACAATCACAATACAGAACTGTTACTTAGCTGTCCTTGCTGTAACTCATGAAGCACAATGTTTCCTCTAAGGTGCATTCCTTTAAACTTGCTATGAGAGAGCTTTTTCCAGAGTGTTTCCAGAGTGTTCCAGTTATTATAACACACATTGAAAACAGATTAATTTCTCTCTATTATCCTAAAATGGACTGGAATTGTTTGGAATGTATCAAAAGACCGCCTTGTAACAGCAAATCAATTTGGAGAGAGGAAAAAAAAGTGAGGCTTTCAGTCTTGCTGTATTTCTCCCTCATTGCTGGTGGTTCAGTTTAAGGTTCATGCTTCTTTTTAACTGGCCACTCTAACAGCTTATATGCTGCCTCTTAATTTAATGTGCTAAAAGAAAGTCCTCCTACCGCACATTAGGATGTGGCTCAGCCTGGAATTCCAACTAGGGAATTACACAAAGCTGTCCTAAAGTGAAATCCACAACTGTCAGACTTAAATACTAATCTCTCTTCACTAAGATTAGTCTCCCTACACTTAAGAAATACAGCACACTTACATGCTTGCTGCATTGGAAAAACACTTCATCTTCACATACAGAAACATTTCCAGCCTTCTACAAACATGGTTGCCATCATCACAAAAGACACCAACTCTAAGTAAGTATTGACAATGGCTGTCTAAGCACTGGTTCATTTTAAACTGATGCCATGCCACTGTGTCTTTCAGCCTCTCTGGTTCATCAGTATTCTGTGTGCCTACTGCCAGGAACCTCTTGGGAAACTTATGCAAGATGATCCTTACTGAACTGTGACTTGTTCATAAACACACGTAGATAGCTACAGCAAACACCATGATCCATTTCTGCAATAGCACTGCGCTTATTTGTAAGTCCCAACTAAAGCCATTCCCCAAGCTGCCTATTATTAGCTGACACAAACCACTATCAAGCATCCACCAGGACAGAGAACAAAGAAAAGCAGAGTTCAAGCTCAGCACTGCCGTAAGGACAACCTTAACAGTGACCCCACTTTGGTCTACACTTGAGTATGTCTGCACAGAGCACTTCTCCTGGTACAAGGACCAAACTATGAGTCAGAAAGTATTTTTACTGAAGTTTGAGACAGCTGTCCTGTCCAAGGGTGTGAAATCAATAGTACCTTAATCACCTCTATGTCAAGCTGAAGTGACAGTTCTCAGCATTTGTCATCCTTCAACTGGCAGTAACCAGTAGTGCAGCAGTAGAGGTGCAAACATTTGATAAAAAGCAGCAGAAAACTTGACAGTACAGAGACTTTCCAGTCAACACTTAATAGTATTTTTCATAGTGATGCCATTGGGCATTATCTAGATGTAAACTCTGCAACTGGAGAAGAGAATATTAATACACAGGCTATGGAGTTTATCCTTTCAATCCCCTGAAGCCGTACCCCTACGCTCAGGTATCAAGGCCTATCAAGGGAATCGGAACAAGAGCTTACTCAAGAGGGTATGGGCACAGGGTGGGGAAGAAGAGAGGTGTCTTCAAGCAGCTGGTTCTCATATTCTTAAGAGATTCTTAGAGGTATCAGCTAAAGGAAATACCTCCTCAACTTAAGATGCATGCACTTTGACTTTCAGCACCGCAGTCCTCCATGAAAACCCTACCATCATCCAGTTGAAGCACTGATATGTAAGAAACCTTACATCATTTCCTAGCAGCACAACTAGTACTACCAGCACAAGCTAGGCCTTAGTTGCAGCCAGCTATGCTCTTGCTCTTACAGATTGTACATGATCTTAATCACAGAAATATCTATGTAGAGAGTTTATTTAGTGTCCTTCAAATTACAGGGTGCTGTTCTGCTTTCAGATATGCATACAGAAATCTGTCACTGCAATGGCAGCCACACCTCTAATAAAAGATTTTGGTCTCCCATTTTCAATACATTTTCCTCGTTTCAAAACTCCTTCTGTGTTCCCCATCCCCCACCCCCAATTTCAGAAAAGATCTTTTAAATAGCAATTTTTCAGCATAATCTTAAGCACAGTGTGCTAAGAATGAGTTTATACTTGAGGAATGAGGAAGGAACCTCATTCATAAGCTAAACCTTTAACATACACTTGCGGTATTATTTTTTTCTGTGCTATTCTATTTAGAGAAGGGATATTGAAAATACTCAAATGGAAGGTAAAATAAATGGATTTTTCCTAAGACAGCATAAACTGCAAATGGCAGAACAAGCAAAGGCCTTAAAACTACTTACTTTCTACAGTCTTCCTCCCATGATATTTACAGCTCTTACACTACAGCCTCTTACTCCTAAGAGTACTAAAATTCTTCAAAAAGGTAGGGAGAGCCAAGTTCATGAGCTAATTCGTTCTGCTTCTTTTTTAAAGAAATAAGAGAAAAAAAACCACTTCCCTCCCACAAATCTTTGCTGCTCAGAGGAAGCACCTCCCAGGTACCAACAGACTGAAGTGGTACCAGGAAATGGCACGAGGCAGCTATTTCAGTCAGCGGAAAGCAGCGGATCAGCCACCTGGCTTTATGCAGGTTTTCCTTGCTATAGTGAGTTATATTCTACACTATGTCACCATGACTCAGCAGGCAGCCTACTGTGTGCAAGTTACAGCAGAGTGTGAAAGGCTACCAAAAACATCATACTGCTATGTTATACAGTACAGTGTACTGCATTACAAAGAGGATCAAAGATCAAAGATCATTTGATACCCTTCTTCCTCTCCTCAGCACTTCTTCAGCTGAGCTTGTAGAAGAGCCACAGAAGGCTAGGGGAAGCTACTTAGAGGAACTCATGTCCAGCATTGTTCCCTGTACAGCCTCCTTTTCAACGTCCCCAAGAATCTGTGAATTTGTGATCCACTCTCCATTGTAAGCCCAAACAAGACATATTAGCAAAAGTAAACATCTATGAAAAAAAAAAATTCTAAGTCATGTTGCTAAAAACCCTGATTTAAATTCCTGAGCACTTAAAAAAAGCTACACAAATCACTAAAGAAGTTTTCTAATATACTTGCCCAACACATAATAATTGCAAGATGAGTTTCATGCACAATCAAAACTAAGATGATAATTCTAATGCCTAACACAGACTAAACTAAAAGTACTGATTTTAACAGACCTTCATGTATTTCCTCATGTAATTCATCTCTACACATTCTAAAGAAAACTATACCTTCTTTATACTTGACGACTTCCTGCTCAATTTAAGACAGTGTAGGACAAACTACTGTTGCTTAAAAGTTACATTGCTTCTTGGTTGAGCGTGTCTAAGCAGAAGTCTCTGAAGTCATTGTATTTATTTCCAGAACATTCTAAAAGAAAAGGTAACATCCCAGTTTTATCACCTCTGTTATTACACTCTTTTTCATTCCATTTATTGTTTCTTTGCCCTACAAAAGGCTGTCATCATATCTTTGATAATTATAAGAACATACATTTCTAGTAAAAATATTTGCATGGGTGTATAATACCTTCATATTTCTTTAAAAAGCTTGCCAGGCATGATCATCTGTTTCAAAGCTTTTCAAGCACAAGAAGAAACAATTCCCCCTAAACATGCATGCAATATTTACAACTGCATGTAAATGTCTGGTCCTATAAACATACATCGGCACATATAAACAAGAATCAATTGTAATACGATGTGTCCCCCCTCAAAAAACCCACACGCACACAAAAACCAAAGCGACAGAAGAGCAGGGGAGGAGCAGGAAGAATAAAAAGTTTCATAGTGTGCATCACAGACAAGATTGTCTTCTAACATACTTAAAAAACTGTTTTAAGGAAAGCACAATGATCAGCTTTTCTTCGTGAACACGAAGGATGGGACAAGTGGTTTACTTCACAAATAAGGAAATTGTAGCTTGCCTGCTAAGAGCTAGACAACCTATGGAAATATTTAAATAGTAGATTATTTTAGCTTAGGCATATCCATGCCTCTGCAATTTCTTGCACTAGACATTTACCTATTTACAGGGCAGCACATTTTTAACTGAGGAGACTATTTATGCGAGGCTGTTGCACTTAATCGCAAAACTAAAGCGGATCCAACAACTTGTTGAGCTATGACTGATTAGACACTGCAGTTGTGAACCACATGGAAGGAAATACCTGACAACAATGGCCTAGATACATTTGCTCCAGAGAACAGCAGCACGAATAAGATTATCTCCTGGGGTATCAACCCGACCTGTATTTCTAAAGTTGTTCAAGTCTACATAGAGAAAAAATAGCTGTATTTGCTTGAAAGGCACATATGAATCTTGCACTTTCAAATTTGTCACTCAGTTCTGAAAATTTGTCCTGACATTTATTTTTATTAAGCTCTCACAAACAGCTTCTTCTGCTTAACTTAATCTCATGAAAAGACCCAAGCAGATGAATTTACGCAGACACTGCTCTACTGTAACCAGTAAAAACACGACAGTCTACAAGCTTCCATAAAGTGAGCCTGCAGCATCGTGTTCACTATTGTGTGTATTATCTAACTGCAAGCTGCAGCTTTAATTGTATGTGGTGAAAACTGTTTCTTGCAGCCTGTATTATTCTATGCCTTCTTACCTCTTCTTAATAGTTCCAAGTAAGCAGTTAGATTTCCTTTTTGTAGCTGATCTAGGAAATCAGCTGAAAGCACAAAGGGGAAAAGTGTTGTGTGTAGACAAGCCTTCCTGAAGAGGCTGTAGTTAGCAATGTGACTCAAGTTCTGTGTGTGTTAAAGATGGATGGTTTCACAGGGTTGGTAACTTGAACGTATTAATTATATGATTCTATCTGGTAATCCAAAAGGCCCTATAAAAGACAGCTTCTGTCAGTCGTAGTGTTTTGAAAGCTAGCTGATTTTTACTGCACTAAGTATACAAAAAATAGACAGGTAGACTGCAACCAGTAAATTTAGAAGGGAGTGAGAAGGAGTACGAGTGCTGTAATGCAGGTGCAGCAGTGCTGTTCTTCTGGCAACAAGTTCCCAAGAACTCACTAACCTTTAAGGAAACGAGCGGGGGGTGAGTTTTGCTGAACAGAACTCAGTTATCCAAGCTTTAAAGACTCTTTAAGGAAACAGATGCATATATTTAACAACTTAAGAAAGAAAAAAAGAAAAAAAAAAAAAAGGAAAAAAAAAAACCAAAACCATACACACTAAAAGCATTGTTCCAGAAGCAGGCTTAATGGCCACTTCTCACACTGCGAGACTCACTGTATTTGAACTGCTTTGACACTTCAGCAGGTTGAGATGGACAGCTGCCACAGAGAAGGAAATATAAGAACATATACTATATGTTCTTATATTTAATATTAATCTCATATAATATAAAGAACAGTTAATGCAGATAATCAAACCTTCCTTTTAATATGCCTTGTTTGGCAAAACTGTGCAAGTTCGATAAATTTTAATTCAAGCCATAGAAAAACCTTTTATTAATAATACTTTTGTGGTCAAATCAACCTTTGTTACAACACCACTGACATCAATAATATTACAAAAAAGACAGAAATCTGGTGCAGTCTGCTGTCAATCAGTTCTCCTTTGAGCCACATTATGTTTCATTCATCATGCTGCACACCCTACCTCCTTACCCAGAGGGAAGGGAATTAAAAGGTCACATCTTAGCCAATAAAATATATTTAGCTATTCTGTGGGGAGAAAACAGTATCTCTAATCAGTCATCCAAACAAGACAACAGACTACCCAGAAGGTTGCATGCTGCTGCACATCAATAAACATCTTTATCTAGGAACTGAAATGAAAAATATCAAACCAGTGAAGGTATGAAAGGAGAACTCAAAGCCCTGTCAGAAAAATTACAAAATTAGAGCTGAGCACTGCATTCAGCAAATAGATAATACAGACATGGCGGAAATAAGTAGTGCTGGGAGCTAGGTTCAGATAGCACACTCTGGAATTGTAAGTAATAGGGAAAAACACTTTGGATACTTTCTATATCTGTCTGTATTTTCTTTTGGGTCTCTCTACCGGTAAACACTTAAGTCAGCTCCTCTATTCTTTACCTCTCCAGTCTTTACAGAAATGCTTCACTGTAATCATAATTTTAAAAAGTAATACCCTGCTGATGCCTATTTCAGGATCCTTTTAATCCCCAAAATTGATTTCTCCTCCATTCTTTCAACCTCATTAATTGAAATGCTCCAGGATACACTTCTTATGGAACACATGGAAATAAGAAAGAGTGCCTAAATTGTACTTCCACTGCATGTCAAAACAAACATTAGGTGCTTAGGAAGACAAAAACGGTACTAGGATGCTAAGAAAATACATTGATTTTTGCCATCTGTGCTGCTACCAAAATACATACAGTAGATTCATCACCTTACCGAAGAACCGTAGCTGTGGAACACAGTTTTCCCACTAGAATTACTATAACCAGAGTAAGACCAACTGGTATTCTCTATACCCCCAAAAAACTTGCCTTATGGCATTTCATCTCCTGGATTAACAAGTTTATATACACACAACTACACTGAAACAGGCTTTATAACCTGAGAGCAGCAAATTGTATAGTGGAATAGGAGGTACTTCAAATGCCAAACCATAAAGCTCTTTCAGACTGGAACAGAGAATCAAGACGACATGATTATAAAAACAGCACAAAATAGCTGGCTAGGAAAGCAGAATGATGACAGTGTCCATGCCTAGAAAGGGTTTGAAGCCACAGGTATCTGAACACAACAGGAAGAAAAATGCAGGTTTCTTGGTGGGAAAGATACAAGAGAAAGAACAAAGGAACAAACACTGCCTGTGGCACAAAAGTAAATTTGTTTGGTCAGATTTGCCAGGTAATCATCAGTGAAGTTTAGCTAATGTTCTGTGGGGAAAAAGAAGGGGGGGGGGGGAACAAAAAACACCAGAAAAAAAACCAAAACCTGCAAACCCCATCATTTTATGTGCAAGCTATAGTGAACATACATACACAGTGTGTCACAGCAGTTAGAGAGGAAAAACCATCTCCTTTGTCAACGCAGAATTAAAGAAATGTATGGCATGTAGGCATTCCTACTTATATAATACTGTTTGCCCTTTTTTTTTTTTTTTTTGAAAGGAATAAATTCTTTATAAAGTTCTTCCTCAAAATAGAAAAAAAAAATTGCTTCCCAAGACTGGCCAAAAGGGACATGCAGAACCATACATAATCGCCTACTAGCCTTCCTGCTGACCAAGTTTGAACTTTCTGTACTAATAGACTTGACTCCTACTCCTGCCAACATCATCCGACTCCAGGAGTGGGCTCTGAGGACCACTTACAGAATGAGACATCATGGCACATGACCACAAGTGTCAGAACTTGACCCTTATAATATATAAAGGATCAATTCACTGAAACATGCAAGCATACATTAATTTCTGTTGAAGTCTACAGGTCCTAGGTGTACACGTGAGTGCTTTCTGGAAGAGGAGAGTCTGAAGAATCTATGAAAACCTACGTGTTTCTTAAAACTCTCTTGAATTGGGAGTATCCCTGTGCTTTCTGCACGTGTTACTTTTTCCACAACAGTATAATTCTTGGCACCTGGTAAGAAGTATCCAGCACTGTGCTTGACTGTTCCTCATAAAAGCT
This sequence comes from Nipponia nippon, assembly GCF_047370975.1. Lineage (NCBI taxonomy): Eukaryota > Metazoa > Chordata > Aves > Pelecaniformes > Threskiornithidae > Nipponia > Nipponia nippon. Next base: position 58,372,138 of record NW_028262380.1, read on the forward strand.
GATTATGCTCCCACAGCCATTTAAAGAAAGATTCAAATGTATGAAATAATTGCCTACATACCTACTTTTTTGTTCATCTTTTACAGTAGAGAAACATTACTTTACAATAAATAATAAATCTGGCAAAGGAAAAATAATTTATTATGCTTAAAATAATTTTAGCCACTCAATTTGCCCCAGTCCTATGTGCAGAAGGCTAACTGCCAGCAGTGACTGCAGCACTAGTTGCGAGCATGGGATTTAAGCTGGCACTCTTGTTAGAGCTGAGGTAATTTAAGAGGAATGTCAGCGTGCATTTACTTTTCAAATTTTATTACTCTGCTTTAAGAAGAGAAAGAATGCCTGCTATTGTCATTTTAAAAATATTTACAAAATCTTTGGCATCTGGTTTTAGTCCTGCAGAATTAAAATCAGAACTCTAATATCTCCTCACATTGTGCTTCTTTTATAAGAAAATAGAAAACAATAATTAGGAAAAAAAAAAAAACACATTTAGTGAAAACAAAGTTTTTAAAGAGAAATGTGACCACTCTTCACTCTAGACAAATTTCAAGGCTACTGTGGAATTAAAAGGAGCTCCATGTGGACAGCTCTGCAAGCTATGAGCAGTTGTGAATCCGGCTTCCTGTGGTATGCAAGCCATCCAAACCCAGTTTCCTTTGAATGTGCAAGTTCCTACCATGGAGAGCCGCAAGGGGATGAACATCTCAAGCTAGCGAGATCTACACCAGTTGCATAACTTTAATCCTAAATCGGAGGCCGCATTCTCACCTTCCTGTCTGCAGACTGAATTTCCCTCTCTTCTTTTGGTGAAGAACAATGTAATCTATTTTTAAATAATCTTTATTTCTCTTTAAAGAGCAGGATGATGGAAACTGCCTTGGCGGCCATCTGGCAGCAGCCTTTGCTCACAGCATAGGGATGTTTCAAAAGTCACCTCTGTACCACAAAGGCTTTCCAAAGTCATCTCTAACAGATATGTATTTTATTATTACAGAAACACAGGGAAGAAATGTAGAAGCTGAGCAGAATAAAGCAGCAAAATGGAATCATGTGCGGAAGTAAAGAGGCAATTTACTCTTTGGCTTCACAAATAGCGGGCAACAGAAAAATCACTGCGTTTCCATGACACTTTTCCTATTAAACCAAATGCCTTTCTGAACGCAGTAGTCCAAATTTGTAATAGCAGCATTAAGGATGAAAACAGAAGCCCATCCTGTCCAGTCAAAAAGGAATTCTAACGCAGTGAACCAAACGAAGAAACAATTTATTCACTCTATCCCCTCCTGCTCTGCCTAGTGCCTGCTGTCAGGCAGGCACGGTACTGGGGGGTAGTGCCACTCAGCCCTTGTTCCCTCAGACAAGGCTCCCAAGAGGATGCCATTTTGAGGTAGACACCTGTCCACTGGCAACAAGCATGAGAGCATCAACTCATTTTAAGCCGTCCAAAGTGATGCTATCACATGGCAACATCTTTCAGTCACTACAAAACTTGCTTCCAAACTGAAATAGCTACTCAGAGGTGAAAAGCTCCATATCACATTTCTAATCCCCTTACCAGCTAGTCCTCTCTGCAATTTTTTATTTTATTATGATTCATACAAATTTTCCTGATCTTATGAATCTTGCTCCCTTAAAAAGGTTTCCCAGATCACTTTATTTTGACTTTCATCTAGCGAGGATTTTTACAATGCATGTGAGGAATATTCTGTTGCTCATTATCTATTTGATAAAGCATACTTCTTAAGAAAAAAGGTCAGGTAAAAATTGGTATAATGTGGAGCTCTAGTGGTAGTGGGGAAGTAAAGCAGCACATAACACCAACTGTGAAACAGTAGATACTGACTTTTAGTATGAAAGCAGTAAGTGAAAACATTGTAACAGATGAATTTAAAGAAGAAGGAAAAGGGAGGGAGCTTGGCATCAAAATCAACAATATTTCAGGCTCACAGAATACACCTTTGCATACAATATGACGAGCAATCCTCATTTTTAGTGCACAAACTTAAATCTTTTAATTCATTGCAGTTAAGCAACAGAAAAAATAAGATCAACGCTGTATGCTCATGTTAGCCTCAAAGGAAGAAATTATACATAGTACAGCAGGAAACCACTGTTCCTTACCAAAACTAGCCGGGAGTTGAGTAATTCTGTGCACTCTTTTAAAACAGTCCTAGTCACATATATCATCCTTTTCATGCTAGCCATGGTAACTCCTGTACCAGCCAGTAAATACTCTGCTCTCGGTTGTATCATCAGCAAAATACCGTACTAACCATTGCAGTCAGTTTTAACACAGAGATTCAGTAGTCCTTTCAGACTGACAAGTTTGGCAGGAATTAAACCCTACACTAGAAGAGCTCCGTCTTTATACACACAGTACTATCACACATCCTATGGGCAAACGTCATCAGCTTAAGTCTTGTTGACAGTCGATATTCCACCTGTAAAGGAGCTCTTTTTTCAAATAGAGTGGCAGGATATGCAAAGCATACTGTCTCTCTAGCGTGCTTCATCACACAGGGGATGCTGGAATTCCTACGTCACCCTGTGAAACACTGGCATTATTTTCTTAACTTTTAAGATGCCATGGGAACTTGGGTACATATTGTAGAAGTTCTTAAAGCTAAACCAATATTGAGTTATCAGACTGACAAAAAGCAGCATGAAAAACACAGGGAAAATTGCAGAGCGTGTGCACAAACAACCGATCCCAGTGTTCAGAGGCCCCATCTCCAAAGTCAAGCAACATCACCGGTTGCATAAACACCCACAGTTTTGAACGCTGAGTATGAAACCTGCAATCCCTTCCTAGGGATTCCTTTCATCCACGACTACAGAAAAATGAAACTGAAAAGCTCTGGTATATATTACTGGTAATTTGCAATGGACTCTCCACCTATTTCAATCCATGTTATAAGTTGTTCGACATTTTTAATAGGAACTTTTGTTCTACTTCCCAAGCTGAGCATACAATGCCTTGATTCAGTACTACCCCATTTAAGACAGAATATATTACTTCTTGCTAGGGTAGATCATTAACTTATGAAGAAGTGTTACCATTTGGCATCACTCAGCCTAACTGGGGTTTGTAACTAGCATTAGTTCCAACCTAGTGCCTCAGTGGCAAGAGATGATTCTGGGCTTTGCACCTTTTCCACCCAAGGTAAAGCTGTTGATTGAAGAGGCAGCCCCTGGATCTGACTTCTGTGCATTTGGAAAACATAGGATGCAAAAACGCCCAGAGTTACAAGCCTCAGAGAGGAGATTTCCAAGCCGTGTCTGTTACCTGGTGGGCAGTTGCACTCTGGAGGCACTTCTCTCGCTACTCGTATTTTTGCCAAGTGCTCGTAGGATTTCTGTGGGCGAGAGAAGGAGCGTGAGGGCACCCGGCGCGCTCCCTCCGCCGCAGCCAGCGTTCCCGACCCGCGCGGCCGCGAACTGGGGTTTACCGCTATTCCATAGGGTGCGCAGCCAGCGACGACTTCTTCCCTTGGACTCGACCCAAGGTGTCTCACTGACTTCTCCACCCCCACAACAACAAAAACAAGCCGGACACCACCGACCGGCTCTCTCCCACCTCCGCCCCAAGTGCCCCCCCAGACTACTTTATTTTTTTTGTTTTGTTCTTTTTACATGGGCGGTCGAAAAACGCAGGGACCGAGGCTCGGGCACGGCGGCAAGTTACGGCTGAGAAGAGCCCCCCCCAGCCCGCCCGCCCGCCCCAGCAGCTGGGGGCCCCCCGCCCCGGCGCTCCCCTCAGGCCGCTTCCCGCCCGGCCCCGCCGGCAGCCGGGGACGCGGGCTCCTTTTCCCCGCTTCTCCCCCACCTCCCGCCCGCGGAGCCGCTCCCCTCATCGCCTCAGCCGGCCTCCCGTCGCCCCGCACACATCATCCCCCACCCCCGGCAGACACACCGGCTGAGAGCAGCCACCCCCGTCCCGCACACCTGGGCGAGAAGTCGCTCCACTTTCTCCTGCATCATCGCGTTCAGCTGCTCCAGGGAGTAGCCGGGCAGCGGCGGGAGCGGGGCGGCGGCAGAGAAGCCCCCTCGGGCGCCCTCGATGGCCGCGACCCTGGCCTGGAGGTCGCTGGTCCGCACCCCCAGGTAGACGCAGGAGGCGGCCGCCAGCGCCGAGAGGAGAGCCGCCAGCGCCGAGCCGCACGGCCCGGCCCGCCGCGGGCAGCGGTCCCCGCCGCAGCCGGGCTTCCCGCTGCCATCCCGTCCTGCGGCTCCTCGGCTCTTCCCCAGCATGCTTTTACACCCTTCAGCTGCGGCGGCTTTGATTTCCTTGCCTCCGCCCCCCATGGAGGCAATTAGTTTACAAACAGCGGCAACAAAAATAATAACGATAAAGTACGAGAAAATAAATAACAAAAAGGCGAAACGATAATATTCTTTTTTAAAAAAATGCGATAAGTAGAAGAAAAGCCCGCAACCGGCTCACACACTTTGAATGCGAAGCGGCGGCGGGCACCGCAGCCCGCACCGCACGCCGCCCGGCAGCGGGTCGCGACTCAGCCCCTCCGCCGGGGCGGGGGTGACCGGGGCCGGGGGGGGGGGGGGGGGGGGCGAGGATCCAAAAGCCGGCAGCCGTAGCTGAGTGTGGGGCGAGCCCCCGCGGCTTCCACCCGCCCTTCGGAGGGAGCAGCGTGCTCTGCTAGCGGCTTAGCCACTTGTCAGGGAGGTTTTCAGGCGCGGGGCGGGAAAGCGCTTCTCCCCCCCCCCCCCCCGCGCCTCCCGCTCTCCTCCCCGCCGCCGCCGCCGCCGGACTTGTTGCTCCCCCCCACCTGCCTGCCGGCGCCCAGCAGCCGCGCCAGGCGGGAAGCCCGCAGGCGGCCGGCAGCCGCGTCGCCCCGCCGGCAGGCAGCCCCCGCGCTGCCCCGCTGTCAGCCGCGCCGCGCCGCGCCGCGGAGGCACCGCCGCCCCCGCCCGCCGGCCGGCCCACCTCCCCGCCCGCATTAGCATAATTTATTCACCTAGGCGGAGGAGCGGGCTGGGAGCTCTCTTTGCATAATGTATGCAGGGCGCGCGGGGCATTAGACTAACAAATGAGGGGGGCGCGGGGGGCGCGCGGGGCGCCGCGGCCCGAGCGGGGGGCGCCCGCGGCCGGGCGGTAGCGGGGAAGGGGCCGCAGGAGGCGGCCGGCCCCGCCGGGGGAAGCTCCGGGAAACGGCGGGTTATGACCGGGCTGTCACGCCCAGGGTGCGGGCATAAAACACGGGGAGCCCTCCGTCCTCCCCTTCTTTTTTTAGAGCGCGGAGCATAAACGCGTACAACTCGGCAGCGGCTCCGCAGCGAGCGTGCACACGCGACGCGAGGGCTCGCTTCCAAAGGAGCAGCACGCGCTAACTCCCTATGGCACGGAGTCGGCTTAATTTTGGCTGATTTTCCTTCCGTTTGTTTATTTACCCAGTCGCTTCTTCACTGTGTCGCGCACACCAACCCGTTTTCATTGCTCCTGGTTTGTACGACTGGAAAAGAAGCATCAACATCCAAAGAACTGCACGCATGGTCTGGTGAAAAGCTTATTGGTTTCTGTTCCCTTCCCCTCTGCCTCTTATCTTCCAAGTGCTGCATTTACCTGTTGTCGTTTGGTTCTCATCTTGGCATTACCACGGTGTATCTCCTATGTAGCACTTGGTGTGGCATTTCTTGTGCCCTGCAAACTTCCCGAGCCAGAGAAACTTCTCAAAGCGGGACCAGACTCTGAAGGAACACGTAGATCACCCTAGTTGGCATTTACTCACCGAACACTGACTACTTACAAGATATAAAGACTCGTGGGATAAAAAAGAGACTTGTCCAACTATGGCACTTCTCAGATGAGACCGAGAGTGCTGGTGCATACTACAAATGAAGTTTCCTTATGGAGTCCTATTTGTGAGGTTTTACTACCTATTGTTTCCCAAGTATTCAAGCAATCACAACTGCCATGAAGACATGGATCCAAAAAGCTTTGTGGGTTTCAGTATAATTACTTAGACTTTGAATAAAGCGTACCAGAAGTTCATAGCTAGTCATTTATTCTTTGTGATTTGTCTTTCTCCTTTCTAAAAAAAAGTTTCATGGACTCTAGTCAGGGAGAAGTAATCATGATGACATAGCCCTAGGTGATAATTTCTTCACGATAAACAGTTAATAGTTGCAATGGACAGTTTGCAAACAAATTCCCCCAAGCGGCACATACCTTATGATCAGGACTTGCGAATAACAACAGCTCTTTTCAAAACAAGGACTTGCTCACAGACTATCTCTTGGCAATAAGAAGACAAAATGGTATTTGGAATGAATAATCTGACAGAAGAAAACAAATAATACCCACATGCTCTTATTTGGTGCATAGCATGGGCTCCCTGAGCGTGGTATGAGCAGTACCCAGGCTGCCTCGGAGCGGCTGGCGGGCCAGCGAGGCGCTGGGAGCCATCGGCGCCAGCTCCAGCGCTTAACATTACCCCCTGCTGTTAGTAGCCAGCGCCATTACTCACCCCTGCTCGTGGTGACATCCAGCAAAGCAAAGCTGCAAACCCTCCGGATACGATTATCCTCTCCGGTTTATGCAGGGGGTTACGAGGCACCGCCGGGAGCAGGACGGCTGCCCGCACCCTGCCGCTGCCTGTGCCGTGCTCAGGTGGGTGCTGCCTCGTCCAGGCCAGGGTGAAATTTCCTCCCAAGATCAGGTCTTATTTCAGTGCAGATATGGACGTTCTCTGACTGCTTCAGTACCCCATATGAGGCATGAGGCACAGACAACCGTGTACCCGTAGATCAATGTGACCTGGCTCCATGTTTTGCTTGGCCGAAAGATGCAGTCTTTCTGTCCAAGTATCTTTCTGTCCCAGCATCATGCCGTCCGTTTGTTTTGGACAAGGCATATTCCACATCAGAAATGAAACACCCTGAGACAGAAAGTCCCTTGTTGCATTAGGTTTACACATACTTGCCATCGTAAAGATCACCAAATGAGCCAGACCACCATGTTTCTGTGGGACACGATGCAAAGCCGCTTTCCTACTGAATAACAAATCTCATGCTAAATGTTTCTTATTCTGAAGAGGTGTGATGAGAAACCTTTATTTTTCTGTCTGGGACAAATAGAAAATTCTGCCATACTAGAATCAAAGCCAAAACCAGGCAAGAACAACTTGAAAATACCCAAGAAATGGTTTTCGTGCTTTTTTTCGCAGTGGGTAGCTATACCACTACACACTTGGGAGAAATGTCAGCCCTGCCTGGTCTCACCTCTAAAGAGAGATGAGGCTCACCCATTCCTTGTGCGTGTGTCTGCTCACACGGATCCTCAGACAAAGGGAAACATGATGAAGAATGAGAGGAGAAAGATCAGTGCCAAGCCTTCCTCCTTGCTCCAGCTTAAAGTTACATTTTTCTTTTTGCCAAAGCTTGGTTCTGGGAAAGATGTCATCTAACAGTTTGTTTAAAATGCTTAGAAATTATTTGACAATGACAGAATTTGAGAATAAATTATTTCCAATAGCTTTTTTTCCTAATGTGTTTTCACATAGAAATAGATAGCAGAGAGTCTTTGAAGATGCAAATTAGCAGTGTCCCCTTCTTACAGAAAAACCATGGCAATTTTCCTGATGGAGGCATATTTATCAACCTCACAGCAAGGCTGGTCCAGAATAGACTAGACTGGACTACAGAATCTGAGTAGCAAGCTAAATTAAGCACAGGCTGATTAAATCTAGCACAGGAGTTGTTCGTGGAGGTGAAGAACATAACACAGCTGGTTTACCTGTTATAAAATTTTCTGGTCACGTCTGCCCGAATTGAGAGCATTAAGCAGCTGTACCCTCCCGTGTTCAGTTACTTGATACCATCAAGTGGACAACTGGCAGCTTTGCAGTATGCCTACCCCATCTAAACACAATAAACCGGAGAAAAAACATGTAAGACTCAGCCTTGCTGCTTTTGCTGGCTTTCCACAAGCGGGAGGCAGAGCGAATCCAGGACATGCGTATGTTCAGTGCCAGTGAGCCTGCTTCTTATTTTGCAGCCATGATGATGCCAGAGTCAAGAAGGCATCTACTTAGGATCATAGCTAAGATTGAAACCAGATTGCTGTAGCACTTTTGAGAACGCTATCCATGCAATGAAAGAACTGGTTTTCTTTTTTTTTTAATCTCTCTCTCTTTAAAAAAGCCACTATTTTTTACTTCTTTATTGGTGAAGATTTATAGGTTTTGAATTAGAGAGAGTAACTTGGTGTAAGGAGTCAAACGCCTACTCCAGGAGTAAACCAGATGGCTGTTCACATGGGCAGGCAGTAATTTAACTGCTTGCAGTCAGGAACTGTATCTCAGATTCTGTTGCTGGTCACACTTAAGGTGATACACCATGCAAGTTCAGGTTACAAAACACTTAAAATGCTTAAAAAGCCTGTTTTGTATCTGGTAGCTAGAATCAAGCAGCTTGAAATTAAGAACTGTACCCCAGATATATTGAGCAGGCCATTAACACGTGCAGGTGGAGTATAAGAAATGGCAGGTCTGCAGTACTCCAACTCAAACAGAAGCAAAAAAGGAGGAGAATTTTAAATAAGGTCTGCTGAAGTGCTCGTGCACACAGACCTGAGGTGGCCACGCTTCCCACCAGGAGGGGAGTGCTCTCACTTTGAAGATTCGAATCTCTAAACGCCACGTTTCAGCAGATCTCGTGCATGACCAGGCCAAAGGTATTGACACAAGATGCTACTGTTTGCATTTCATGGGTCTGTGTTTGAAGATGTGGATGGTGTTTGCAGATAACAATTTTCCACCAGACAGGACTAGTGTCTGGAGTTCTTTCCATATTTTTATGTCTACAGCATGCCGTATTCTGGCTGACCAATCCACAATCCACTACTGGATTTCTTTACCAGATACAACATAAACGTGTGATTAGAATATGCAAAAACAGATCAGTGAAAAATAAGCACTCATCTGCTGAAAGGACGAGCCGCCTTCAGTTTGTAAAATATTTTGCATACATGGTCAAGAAAGGCAGAAGGCAGAGAATAAATACAAGTAGAAATTGGAGTCTGGGACTCTGTGTTGGAACTGAGGTGACGCACACAAGGATAAAAGCTTGAATGGTTAATAATGGTCATGCACGCTCCAAGACAGAGTTAAAACCTTCTATTTCAAAGGCTCCCGCTTTCAAATGGAGCTTATATATTATTCATTATACGTGGACTTGAATTGTATCTGCATTCTACTGCTTCCTCCATTCCTCTCACTCCTGCTCAGTTCAGCCTTTGAATTAGCGTGCATCTTGCACCCTAAATGAGATTTTACTCAAATTTTGTGTACTTATATGAGGAAAATGTGAGGTAGAACCAGAATCCAGCACTTCTGTGACTTGCCTCACTTCTCAACTCTCTGGCAGGTTAGGTAGTATGGTATTTCTCATTGAGCTGCTCATAATATCTGCCACGATAGCACAGAATCACCAAAAAAATCCAGAAAACAACTTCACTGTTTTGGGAAAAAAAAGCTGGAAAAGCCTTTCACTTTCAAATATCCAAATTGATTGCCTTCTGTCACTTTAAATTTAATATAAGCACATTAAAGTACAGTATACATGATGCAGTACATTAATATACTTAGCAGATGGATAACACTTGCTTGTGATTTAATACTTAGATATACTCATTTCACATCTACTTTACAAACACTTCATATATTTGAATCTTTAAGTCAGACTTATCTTCAGACTAGAGGCAATTGAGTCACATGAGCATAGGATTTAGTTTATTAGTTCCATAACCTTACTGGTATTTTGGCAAACCTGATAATAAAAAAAAATAAAAAAACCCCTTGCATCTGGATTTTAATATATTTCACAGGATTTCCTTTTTCAACATGATGAAACCAGCTCTCCTAGACCTACAAACTGACTGATTCAAGACAAAATTCAGACCCTGTATGTCATTCTTTACTAAAATTCACAAGCATTTTTCATGTGAATGTATTACAAAACACTTCATAACAGATAAACCAACTATACATTTGTCATAGCTTCAAATACTTGCTTTAAAATGCAGTCGACGCTTGGGAAGCCCTGGCAAGAATTTTACTGAATGGAGAACCGTAATCACAAATGGGGCAAGGAGACCAGACTTGAGAACCTCAGACTGAAGAAAAGACATCCTTGCCCTGGCTCCAGGCCAATTAATATCCCTTGGTTCCCTCATTTGTTTATTTGTATATGAATGAACACCACTAGAACTCATGGATCATGGTGAAAGGCTGGGAGGACAAGGTTCGGATGAAGGGTTTCTGAGCCTGCAAAGTCCTATGCTAACACGTAACTTCACTCACGTGAGTAGTCTGATCCAAATCAATAGGATTAGTCATGGAAGTAAACTTTCACGTGTGCTGGAGTATTTGGAGGATATAAAAATGCCAAGATGAGGGTCAAGATGTAGGATCCAACACAAAAAGCTAATTATACAGCAGGGTAATTTTCTACATCTTGTTAATTCCAAATTTCTGGTTGATTTTTTCCTGTATTTTTCACATGAGGCCATTACTAAATAATTTTTGTATGCAGAAGCAGTTACTTCTAAGAAGTTATTTTATTTCTCATAGAAATTATTACAATAAAGAGTATACCCCTGAGAGATCATAGTGGAAAACACCTCTGAAAAAGACAACAGTAACCCTGAGGATATTTTAATGCCTCAACACAAAGACAAAAGTTACCAGAAATGTAAAGGTGAAGAGCATAGGACGTTGGCAATCATAGAATCATTATAATGCAGATAAACTAACATTTCTATAAGCACTGTCAGTGATTTACATCCTTAAAATGGGCTGAACCTTCTGAAACCTACAGACATTGTGGGTCAAAGCTGGTAAATGTTATTGTGGGACAAACAATTAGGAACTAGAAAAGGCAGCAGACGGAAGGAAGAAGATTTGATTACCAAATTAAAAGGATGGAGCCAGGAAGCAGGCAGAAAAGAAATCTCTGTATGGATTTTAAGAGGGTGAGGGAGTTAGTTGCAGCAGGAATTCTTCCCTTGGTTCAGTGGACAGTGTTCTTCAAGTGACTTAAAGACAGATAAAGTCTGGTGATTTTTTGTTTTTCCCCCATTTGGAATGAGTATATTCCAAGTAATTTATCCGGAATAAAATATCTCCTTACAATCACTGCATATTTGAGTATCGGTTCTTCATTTTAAACTGGCCTCCACAACTCTGCTCAGGGCCATGTTCTTCTCTCTGTTTAACGAAATTACTAGGATGATATAAAGTGAAAATCCTTATCAGGATGTCCAGTACCCTCAGTTACCTTCAGCTTCCCTTCTTGATGCTACTAGTGATTCCTCAGTCCTCTCAAGGTTTCTATTTTATGTTGCTAGGTCTGAAGAAGGCAATGGTGGGCTCTGATCTTTTCCAATCAGTTGTTGAATCTCTCATTACTTCAGTGAGGTCTGAGCACAGACATCTACATGCTCACTACTACCTCCCCAGTCAGTCACATTACAGGAAAAAAGTGTCTCATCGTTCAGCAAATCGTAAAAAATCAGTAGTCCAACCACAAGTGCTCTGTTACAACTCTTGAAGCTGTTGTATCTCGAAAGGATAATCTGAGAATTAATTTAATTTCAGATTTGGTTTCCTGTGTTATAAAATTCAATGAGATGTTGATATAAATAAAAAGTATCTTTTTTTTTTTAATAAAGGATGATTGATCTCAGGCAAATGTATCCTACTCTTCTGGAGACAATCAGAGTTCAGCCACTGCTGAAGATAGATTCAGGACAAAATACAAAATTTGAACAGATCAAACGTGCGTTCAACAGAAATCCTGATTTTATTACTTCTTGTATTTTTTTCTATGCTAATCCCTAATTTGACTACCTCTATCAATGTTGGTCCCTTCCCCAGTTATTCAAGTACAGTTTCAAAACGCGATGCCATTAGCAGCTGAAGATTTTAATCCACTTTTGAAGGACAAGAACAAAGTTTTGTGGGAAATTGTTGCTTGTTCATGCAAATTTTCCAAAGAAAATTCTTTCCTTCCTGATCATGCTCAGATCAGGTGTGTATAGCAATTCCTTCACCGGCAAGATAAAAATGCCCAACTGTATCACACCCCAGGCAGGAAAAAAAAAAACCAACAAACCAAATAAACAGAAAACCCTACTCTGAAAGGCTTATCTGCATCTGCAAAATAACTGTTTAGTTTCTCTGGATCAGAACAAAGTAAATTTTAAGTTGCCTGTAAGTACATTACAATACCTACCCAACAGGGTTACTATCAGGTGCAAAAGAAGTGTGTACTATGGATTTAACTTCTTTCTCAGATGTTTTGAGAAGACACCCTAGTTTTCCCAGACCTTTTATTCCCACTGAACCACCAGCTGTCAGATCACCCACTTTCCCTCTCCTTGCAATGGGCTTGGATCTGCTGTGTGCTGCAGAGCGGGAGCACGTGAAGACGGCCAGCAGGCTTTCCAGAGCTCCTGGCTTTGTGACTCTCTAGGCTTCTTCTTCTCTCTCTACAGAGGGAAAGGAGGAAAAAAGCCCAGTTCCTTCAAGGCTGCACAATTGTAAAAGCTTTGGAAGGGTGGTTTATAGGGCACGGGATGGTCAATCATTGAGGCTGATTCCAAAAATCAGTGTTAGAGGTCTCTTTCACATGTCTCTCCATCTATGAACAGCACTGTCACCTCTTCTGTGTGAAATTCTCAGGGAAGGAGAATGGGGTAAGATACTTGTGATGTCTGGACAAAAATTAAGTTGTTATCATGAAAATTATGGAACTAAGGTGTCACTAAGCGCAGCCTCTGGAGAGCCACAGAGCTAAAAAGTTAAGCTGGGGGTCAGAAAAGTGTCTGAAACCTGATCACGAACATTTAGGACATCTTTCCTTGCCACAAGTATAGAGATAAAGGAGGCCAGTCAGGAGATATTATCAGCTAAAGAATCCATAGATCTCCTGTAGATTTCACAAGTATTCACGTGAATAAGCATAATAAAATAGCCCGGCTGCTTGGGATTACAGGTCCCAGCCTTGTGTCTGCATCATCTCAACTCCGTCAGGCCGCCAGCTGCCAGAGACTTTACTGCATCTTTCAGGGGCACAGATTCTTCAAATTACTGTCATAGACTTCTTGTAGCTGTCATATTCTTTACACTACTTGTATTATTTTTATACCAAAGGTAAAGTCAAGCTGTTTTGTCTTCCCTATTTGCTGTGCCTGTAAGAAAATTTGAGTCTTTGATGATAATGTTGGCTACGGAGGTCTAACCCAGTGAGTACTGACTTAAGGGAGAAAGGGACCACTAGGTAACCTCTTAATTTACTGTCCTTGGTATCAGTCATGCTCCTTAGTCCTGGATCTCTTCTGGAGTGCTTCCATTTTCCACAGCCTTGCTATGCTTCTTCCTCACCCAGAGCCCTCCACATGTACGCTTCCCAGAAAATTGCACCGCTGCATTATAGATGTCTGCTTAGACGTGAACACAAGCTTTCCTGTTCCTTTATCTTTCCGAGACTGCACTGTCAAAAACAGTCAGCTGAAAGTTACGCATGTGGTAAATGCTCTCTCTGTCTCAGTCTTTCAGGGATTTGGGAGAGGCACGGTCTTTATAGGTGAGCAGAAATATATCGGCTACCGGTCATATGAGATCGACAGCAAGTGTCAGCGATGGTGGGGGCTGATAAAGGAGGAACCTGGAGAAGAAGGTTAACCCTGTGATAAGATTGCAGAAAGCAATAGTGGTTGGAGGGAAATATGAGGAAAGGGAAATTATTATGGCCTTTTATAGTTGAAGGTGATGCTCCTAAAGGCTCTTTCTTGACAGAGAAGAAATAGGACTGAGAGAAGAGAATGGATAGGCTTTGGTGGGGGGGAATAATGGCACTATGGATGAAAAAGTAGAAGGGCAGAAAAGATCTATCAATCACAGTGACACAAAACACTTGTTATTTATATATACAGGGACCGGGAGGAGATATGGGAACTTTCAAGTTTGTGTTTTGCCAGCTAGCTGGGGGACAGGATGAAACCATCTTATCTGGGCTCGACAAGATCTCAAGATCAGGAAGGTGGCCTCTCGCATGTGGAGAGGCCTCCCTGTGCACGGCGCTGGGAATGTCTTGTAGCAAGAAAGTGTGCAATGGACTTAAAGAAGAGTGTCTTCCAGCTGAGAGGTTTTTTTCTGTGTTGGTTAAAACCTCTAAAAATGTGTCTTTCTGATGTTTCTGGCTAACGATAGCTCGGGTCTAAAATTAAAACAGTCCTTGTGTTAGAGGGACAGAAACAGACCCCGGCGAGCTTTGGGAGCAGCATTCCCCCAGTGGGGCAGGAAAGGGAATGTTTTTGATCGCTGCAGCTGAAGTATTTTCTGCTTGATGTGGAAGGCCAGGGGGGTGAGCAGAGATGCAGAGCACAGCAAGGCTCTCTGGAGAGGGGTCTATTATGTTTGGGGTTCGCTCTCCTGGATGAAACAAAGAGAGGAAAAATGGCTTGGGGAGAAGTCCTCTCCCAGGGTACTTACTCGTATGTCTGCTTTCTGACACATACCTACCGAACATCAGCACTCCAGTGGTTTTTGCCTGACATCATATTTAGATAAACTATCCCCCTGAAACAGCAGGATTATTTGTGTATGATTCTTCATTATTATTGAATGTGGACTTCTACCCATTTAAGAAATCTTGTGCTCTTAATTTTCTGTTTCATCTTGCCCTGGCGGATAGTTTGGTTCTACTGTACTTTTCTGTCCTCTGCGATTGTAAGTGTTTGAGACTTATTAAATATAAAAGCTCTTTGATATCAGCTGGAGCACAGCTGAGGATTAAGGCTGCCCCTCAATATGCTGCCTGCTGCTGTCGTGTGTAAATCCTATGCAGGAATCGCTCCCTTCCACAGAAATCAGCCGTAGCCTGCATGAAACATAGCAGATGCTTCGCAAAACAGATCAGAAAGGAAGTGAAGATACCTTTTCCAATGAACTTCGTGATGAATATAAAATCTGGCATCAGAGCAGCTCCCCTCAGGAAGCCAGCAAATAGGCATCTATAGATGCCTATAACTCACGCATCTATAAAATGCCTCCTGGAATCTTTAATGGGTGTGAGCAAGCGCCTGTCAGCTTTCTGCCCCATGGGAAAAGATGGTACCGGCGGTGCGCTCAGAAATGGTGCTGCCAGGCTGGCGTGCTGCGCTGCTCAGGAGGGGGCTCATCGCAACCACCCGCGGGTGCCCGGGAAATGCCCCATCCGGGCATCGAGCTCGGCTGACCCCGACTTAACCAAAGAAATCTGACAGCATCACAGTCCTAGGGGTTATGACTGCAGGCAACAACAAATTAATCTCCAGAATGTGAGAAATAATTAAAAGTTACCAAGACCAAAGCAAACTGGTAGTATTGGTCATCAAAAGGGTAATGAAATTTGGCCATTAGGTGGGAATCTACTTTTTTCTGGCAATGTTCAAATATTTTGCTGCCAAAGTTTCATCAGCTGTACTTTACGTTTATAGTTATTTGAGTCTCCATTAACGTGTCTGTTCTGGAACTAATTTTTAGATGGTTTACCCACAGGAATACCAGCCCATATGCTTAAAATAAAATGGGGGAAAGAGAGAGAGAGATACACGTAGAGAGAGGGAATATAATTTTTTTTTTTGCAAGTGATAGCATGCCTGTATATGATTACAATGTGTAAAAAATACTCCAAAGCCTTCTTCTCAATCCGTGTTTATAGGAAAAGTCCCATACACTTATAAAGGAGTGAAGAGTTCTGAAACCAATACCATAAATCAGCTGTAAAACTTCATGAACTACAACCATGATGTAAAGCTTCCTGGACGATGAGAGCGTCTGAGGGTCTTTGCAGCCTCTCGGTTAGGTAGCTGTGCTGCAGGCCAGTCACTCCTCAGCGCTCACCATAACCAAACTTCTGCTCTGTTTCTTAGGGGAGCTGCATGTTGCCTTAGCGATTTCATCAGGAGGCTGGTTTGTTTGGGTTTTGTTTTTTTTTCACTAGATGCTGATTTGAAAAGATATATTGACAAAGAAATGCAGATAAGCCGTGGGCAGGTTTACTGCTGTAGCCCTCCCGTTGCTGCCATTCATACCCTTGTGAATCAGGGTGTGCTGGAGCAATCAGCTTTTCAGAGGCATCTGCCAGAACGTCGCTTCTTCCAGATTTGAGGCTAACATGTATTGATTTATTGCAGTCAGGAGATGGGACCCATCAAAATTAATCACTCTCTGTGTTTATGTCCTACCTTCGCTGTTTCTTCCTGTGGTTCCTGTGATCCCTCCCCAGTAAATAGCCTGCCTCATCTTCCCCTTAGTTCAGTCTAGCATCCTTCTTTCCAGCAGTTTGTCTCCTTTCCGACTGCAGCTGCACTGCCACACTACTCTAGCTCTCTAGGTTTCTATGGAGCTCTATTGCCAAGCACACACTAGGGACTGACCTGCTACATCTTCCTAAAAGCTTCTAGCAGAATTGTAGCTCTGTACAAATGTTTGCAATGCTATCTCTTGACTTTTTTTTTTTTTTTTTTTTTTTTGTGGCTATATGAAAAATCATGCAAGGAGGTGTATTTCATCATAGGATTTATCACACGGCGTAATGAAAAGGGGAAGGAACACTCTTTACACTAATGTGCTGCCAAAAATGTATATATCTTTGCAGTTATCTGCTGGCTGGAGTGAGCCATAACTCTTTATTACGGGCTACATATCTAATGCCATTGCTACAGGTCAATGAAAGCTACTAGTGGCAAGGAAGCTACCTGGGTTTAGGGTATGGCTCTCAAATCAACTGTCTCTTTATTTCCTCTCTTTTATTGGTCTTATTTTGTTTTCCCAATGGCTCACTCTGTGCATTTGTACTCTGCATTTTTTTAGAACTTAAGCAACTTGTTTTGGTTACCTCTTGTGCTGCTCCAAATTTTGCAGGATCCTATTTAAGCCCACAAAGGTCACTGTTCTTCCCCCATGAGCTGTGTATTCAAGTCCCATTAATATTAAATAGGATTTAAGGGAATGCATTGAGGGAGAATAAGCCTCTTAAACACCTCTTTTACCATACCTATTTTATTTCTTTGGCATTTCTCACCTCTTGAAGTTATTTTCTTATTTCCTGGTCTACACAAGCGTAGACCACATCTCGCCCTTTTAACAAGACTCCCTCCCTTCCCCTGTTGAGGACTCTCAAGGAAGACAGGCACACGGCTCTTTGCACTGTTTTCTTTTTCACTTCCATTTAAGAGACACAGTTTGCTTCCTCTCTAAACCCATTTCCATTCAGAGACCAAAACTACTTCTCTGTTTTGCCCTGAGAAGGAACATGTACTTGCCTGAAGCCATACGATGTTCTAAAACTAACATAAAGACCCACTTATTTATTAGCCTTCTCTGAGCTCTTTAAAAATGGTGGTTTTCATCCTTAAGTACTTCACAAGTTGTGATTCTAGCACTGCCCGAGGAGTGCTGTGGGTTGTAGGGTTGGGCAGCCCTGCTGGAGTAGGTGGCTTAAGGTGGGTCCATTTCGGAAAGCAAGCGCTTTCACATGGAGTTCAGTCTCTGTCCATAGGCAGCAATGCTGACTTGTGGCAACCGTTATGGTGGACAGAACTAGGAGTTAATACACAGCTTCATGTGTTATTTCCTTCTTGAAATGATGGCCTGAGATAGCAAGTGCCATTTCTACACATCTCTGAAATAATAAACAGGATTTCTGTACTCTGATGAACAATTTAGCTTCAGTCTCTGATTCAATTGTTTCTCCATCACCCAACAATGAGCTGCTAAATGAGTTGAAAATCTGTTCTGAGCTAAAGATGTCTTTTCTGTAGTACTAATTGCTAACAAAGTGAAACAGAATATTGAGACGGAGGAGGATAGAAGGTCACTTGCATGCAATCTAGTTTAAAAAAAAATGATCTGGGGATATATTAGCCATGGCTTAGAAGTCTTAGCATGAAGGACATTGCAATTTATCATAGGAGAATTATACTTTAATTGCCTGTAAATAGCTTCCAAAGATGTCTGTATAACTTCATAGTTTACGGCTAACTGGGTAGTGTGTTGGTCACAATTTTTAGCTTCGGGTGACAATTTCAAAGTGTCTCTAACTTAGTCATTACCATTTTTGCAATGATTGTTAGTTAATCTTGCCTATCTCGAGAACCTGTGATATGAATCTGTACTCGCACAGGGCCAATTAACCTTTGTTTCTCAGGTGAGCGAGGTAGCTGTAGTAGTTTAATGAAGGAGCGCTTAAAGAAAATATCATTTTATCTGGAAAACTTACAGCAGGAGAGGGTGAGAGAGAACAAGGACGCTATCATGCAAGGTAGCTCTTAAAAGGTGTGCATAATAAAGGGGCTGTGTGAGCCATACACAGGGACTCCAGTAATAGCTCCTGTGTTAAGGGGAAGGTTACCACATTACTGTTTGCTTTTTACTCTTTTTTTCCGCTCCCTCCTGTTAACAGTGGCCTTGTGAGCACCACAAAGTAAGAGCTTTGGCTTGCGTTCACTTTGAAACCGCCACAGCTGTTTGCTGCAGGGCTGCCCCTGGCTGGTCGCTCTGCCGGCGGCGGCTCCTCTGCAGCAAACGGGGCACAGCAGCGCCCGTGCACCTCAGCCGCTCGCACGTGCAGTGCGGCAGCCCACAGAAAACTGATGGTGGAAGTAACTTTTTGAGCCATCATGGGCATGCCAACACGCTGGCTTGTCCCTGGCCTCTGCTATTCCTCCTGAAATCATACCCCAGTCATCAGTGCTTGCTCTTTGGCCTTCGTTCGTGTCTTTATTTTTTTTCTGGGTCACTAGTGTTTTCTTCAGCTGTTGAGCGGGCTGTGTAGCCAGTAATCTGGGAATGTCTCAGAATGAAACACATTCCCCTGGTCCTTCTCTGCAAGACAGCGCCACGGGTGGCAGCTCCTGCATAGGGGAAGGGGCCTGAGGCAGGGTGGCAGGGAGGGACCGCTCCTTTGCAGCCCAGTGCCGAGGGTCAGGATTAATGAGAACCTGTTTAAACAGAGAAAAGAAAGAAAGTGAGATAAATTCTTGCCCTCCAGATCTCAGAAGAGTTTGAAAATGTGAATACTAAAGGCTCAGACCACAGGTGAACTTGAAAAGAAATGGTTTTGTGTACTTTGAAGATTCACAGCCAGACTCATGACTTTTTTATGAAGGCCTGCCGGATTCATGCTTTTTGAGTCCTTCCCGTTGGTGGAACGGGTGATTTACCTTTTGGTTCATTCTCACCGCTGCTGATACCTCAAACACATTTACTAACACAGGCAGACTCCTCTTGAACGTCAGGAGGCAGAGGGGTTGGGTTTGTCTGAAAGTGACGCAAAGCCATGTCACGGCTGACCTGTTGGCCGGCGTAAGGAGCTCAGCGCAGGGAGGAGACTCCCCCCTGGCCCGGCAGGCGCAGGGCCCCTCGCAGCAGCACCGAGCAGAGAGCATGTGAACCATTTCTCCTGTGCATCTGCACAGGCAGCGGCACTCCCAGGGGAGCAGCGCCGGGAGGAAACAAGATGACTCCTCCTCATTGACCAGGCTGGAATATGGAGGGATTATCTACAGCATCCAGGAGAGCCTTTAGTCAGTGCACTGTTAAATAAGATGGTGTAATTGTCAAAAATAGCACGGAGCATTTCCATACTGCCCGCTGTGCTTCATAAGCACACAGAGAGCTCCACTAACACACTGTCAATATGTACGGTGGCACTGAGAGCACGGCATACGGAGGGAAGGCGTGAATAAATTAAGGTTTTTCTGTGTTACCAGATCACCAACAGAGAGGCAGAAAGGGAAAGGGGCACCTTCGGGCAATGCCCCTGCCTACAGCAACAATAAGAGGTGCTTAGCAGCTGCTGCTGCATCAGGCTGGGCATACATTAATGCTCTAGCTCAGCCCAGGAGCATGCTTTTCAAGTGAATTGCCTGATTACCCTCCATTACCATGTTCAGGTTGGCAGTCTGGGCGCATGAGGCTGGATGCCTCCCTGCTGGAACAAAACGGGACGATGTGGTGGGGAACGAAGCCCCTAAAACCTGTGCAGCGTCGGTGCCGGGTCAGGAGCACCCGTGGTTCTGCTCTGCAGCTTTGCTCCCCTCGCCCACACTGCTTGCCAGGAGGCCACGGGCTCTCTGCACCTCTTGGTGAGCCTAAGATGGGACAACGTATATTTATGCAAAGGCAAAATGACAAGGCAGGGATCACAGCAAGGAATAGGTATTAAATGGGTTGGAGGTCCCAGGAACTAAGGAAGTTCTTGATGGCTCCATGTGCTGTAGTATGCTTAACGTAGTGAAACCATTATGTTATTTTTAGGTCCAGTTTTCACACGTGAGGTGTGAACACAGGCTTCGTTTTGTTTTTAAAGGTGTGACTCTTCCTCCTCAAGCTGTTCTAAATATGTGCCTCCATGTTTAATGTGCCAAAATAAATGTTCTGTTACTTTCTGATTCTGGTTTGGATTTTGCTTCTGAGTTTTAAGCCAGTAATGTGCACAATGACAAATTTGATATCAGCGTTCAACACCATCAGATACATGATACTTCATGGCTATGTTGCTTCGGTCATCTTTCTTCTTCCCGTCATTAAGTTATTGGCTCATTCATTGCTAAGAAAAATATAGAGAAAGGAAACTCTTAGAAAGAAAAAATCATTTAATTCCCTGATATGAGCCCAAACCTGTGGCCAATTTTTTTTTTTTTTTTTTTTTAGGGAAAAGCCTATATTCCAGTTACGTTTCAAAAAAGCCTGTTTTTTTTCTTTTTAACAACACTTCTGATCATGCTGGTAAAAGTCGAGAAAGCATTATTGACTTTATTTAAAGCCTCAGCTGCTCAGGTAGCCACCAAATATAGCTGAGCTCTTACAAGAACAGCTTGCAGGATTCTAGTATTGTTTAATTTGAATACAAACCCTAGTCTAGGGTTTCATACCACAACTAGACTTAATGTAAATGAGATTCTGATCTGGAGCCAAGCTCCACATCTGACCCAGCTCCAAATATGTCAGAATCCCAAAATATATTTTAAGTATACCACATGACAAAGTCCCAGAACATCACAAAATGTTATATGATAAATATATCCAAATAGGAACGCTTTCATAAATAAATGAGTTCTTGTGCCAATGAGTCCTTCTGCCACGGTGTCGAGGATGCACGGTCAGGTCCTTGTCCATTTGTGCAGAATAGGTTTGCATCACGCTAATGCACTTGGAGTGCTCCAAAGCCATGTGTGAAGAGCAAAACATCAATTGCAGAGGTGAGAAAAAGAGCCAAACTTCTCAAATGCTACAACCAGATGGCCCAGCGCTTAACACCGCGGCTGCTGCGCAGGAGGGGTCCATGTTGAGCACTGCTGATCCTCAGGCCAACTGCGAGGCACCCATTTGTCTGAGAGATGCAACGCCTTGCTCTTTGGTGCTCTCGGCAGGTGGTTACCCAGCAACAATGTGACTTCAGCCTGCGTGGTCCTCGCTGCCACTGGATGGATGCATCACTCACAGCTGCTGCCATCGGGAGGGAGATAATATGATTGCGGGGAGGGTGGGAGGAAGGTAGCCATAAATGAAGGAAATTTATATATCCCCCACCATCTAGGTTGCTGCAGATCAGCTGGCTGGTACTTAGACACAGTCTTTGAGGAAAAATCAGGGATCTGAGTTCATTCATTTCACAGCAAATGAGATTACTGTAAAAGAGGAAAGATCCCAGATGCTTGCTCTCCTTGCATGATTTTTTAGACTAGGTAATTGTAGCACCTGCCTTTGCTGAGTTGTGTAATGATGCAGCTCACCTTTGCAGTGACCTTCAAAGGAAAAAAAGAAAAAGAGGAAATAGCTTGTACGCAGAAATACCTATAACACATCTTGCAAGAAAAGTCGCTGAAGAGCGCTTGCCTGCTGGCTATGCCGTATGTGAGGGGGTGGGGGCTGGGACTTCACCCTGGATTCTCACACCATTCCTCTTTTACAACCAAAGAAGGTGACTGGTTCCTGCTTTTTCTTAGCTGTTTTTCCTACGGCTGGATTTGTAGCCTGAATAGTTAGGACAGGAATTTGGTGCCGCACTTCATCCTGCTCACTGCTATTGCACTGCAAGTATGCACAAGAGAAGGAAGAGGGACTGCCCAGGTGAAAGCTGGTGGAAGTGCAGTGCAGGGAGCCCTCGCTGCGCCCGCTCTGTCGGTACAGCCAGTATACATACCCAGCCTGCTGATCCCTACAGAAATGTTGCTTCTACAGAAATGTCTAGTCTTCCCCTTGAACTATGAAGAAACATTTCTGCAGACCATGAGGGATGTGACACAAGGGGAAAGAGAGGGAGTGGGGAGGATGTACTCTCCACCCTAACACATCCCTGTAGGACAAAGTGTAACTTAGCCCTTTGCTTCCTATCTAGTTGCCCTTAGCTGCAATGCAGACAAAAGAAGCCTAGTCTTTATTTGCTTTTCAGATTTCTCAGTTATGTTCGATACCTATTCCTCAACAGAGCTTCCTAAAATAGGCACACAAAGGGTGCCTGCATCTAGGAGTGCTCACTTAATGGAGTTACCTTGCTCGAAGGCTGAATGAGCTTCAGAAGGACCCTTTTAAAACTGCATCCTGCAAAAATTGGTGCAATTTATTCCTGCTAAAATTTATGTTTGAGCAAGCAAGGGAGTATAATGAGCTATGTCTAGTTTCCACCCAGTTTCAAAACTGGAAAATTTTTCTGTTCACAAAAAAGACCTGAATTCAGCAAGCCCTATTCTTTGCCTATTCTTGGCTATGAGACCTCCTCACCGCCCAAAAACGTTCAGCATCTCTCAGAGTGAGGACCTCAGGACCCCATTCAGGGTAAGTAAGAGTGGCTGAGGCTGCGCCTGAGGGAGGCCTCACCTGATGAGCGGGAGCGCCAGCCGTGCCCGCGTTGCAATGCGGCTGCGTGGCGGGGCGAGGGACGCAGCACATTCTTCTCCCTGCCACAGGCATTCCCGCAGAGGCAGGGAGGCTCGCGGGCTGCCAGCTGCTCGGCCCTTTGCTGCTGGAAGAATGCAGCTGAATGTGAAAACTTGTCACCAGGCTGAAGCCATGATACACCTGTCCCTCCTGTCAGTCTCCTGCAGCAAAGTCTCACAGGGACTTAAAAACTCAAGCCATAAAAGTGGGATTTAACGAGCCTTATTCTAGAATGCAATATGTAACATCCATGCTCCATATGTCCCATGATGGGAATGTCCTTTTAAACCGTGCTATGTAAACAAGACAACAGCTGTGGAATGGCATGAGCCGTCCCGCTGTAATTCAGAGAAGACTTAGGCAAAACTTTAGAGGAACATTCCTTTTTGTTAAATACCTATGCCCAGAGAAATGGGAAGAATGTGTGATGTGGATCACTGTCATCTCCTTTTTTATTAAGTGGCAGATCTGTGAGAAACCCGTTAGAAGGAGGAAAATGGCTCCTCCGGCAATGAGAACAGGGGAAACCATTTCCCTTTTTCATGTTGTTAACAGTCTTGCATCTCGCCTAGAAAGATAACACGTCGGGAGGCTCCTAGCGCTCACCTTTTATAGGTCAGCAGTGTGGGAGCCCTGGAGGAATGTACTCTGGTAAATGTATGGAAACAGCTGGCTGCAGCTGAATCGGTTGTTTCCTCCCTGGAGATAAATGTTTGTCTGTCTTTTTTCCCCCCCCGTTTTCTTAAAATCTAAATTAGACTGCCATAATGCAGAGAAATTTCCTGATACTTCCAGTGAAAGCATGTATAACAAATGCAATAACAAGCACTGCTCAAAGCATCACTTTTTCTATTTGTTAGCTGAACTGAGAGGAAAAGGATTGTAGTTTTCTGTTTGTTCCTTTGGTGGGCTTTTTTTCCACATGAAAACACATATATTATTCTATATTAATCTCTGGTTAAACAAAATGCTTTATTTAACTATAAATCAAACATCTTGGCTGTTCCCCATCCCCCTTTCCTTTATTAAACTTGGATAAATTGAAACTAAGCATCTTCAAATTGCAGGTCAAAGTGCTTGACCAGTCTTTAAAAAGCAGCCCAATGGTTTGATTAATTTGATTTTAACCTGAAAATAATTAGTTCTACCAAACTTTCATTATTGGTTAATAAAACTTCTAGCATTACAATTTTCTTCTGTTCCAGTTACGATATACGTACTGACTTTTGTAACAGACACTAAGATTTAATATCCTTCTAGGCAAATATTGACCAAGACAAGAGGTCAATATTAACCTGTCAAATCAATAAATCCAAACATTCACATTGGCAGTAGTTAATCTGCTTATATTTATTTAAAAAAAAAACCAAAAGCCAAGATTATCAAAGAAGTTAACATTGCCGAAGCTCAGAAACATACATATTTATCACATAATTTACAAAACTAGTAACAAGTGTTTACTTGGAACATGGAAATTAAAAGTTAAGATTGTCATAAATCTTACCTACTTTGACCTAACCAGAAACTAGGAATCATCATCACACGCTCACTTTTCACTTGGCTGTTTAAAAGCTGCGTTTGACTAAGGCAGCTTGTAATTTTAGTGCCTGAGTGCAGGCCTGCAGGGTCAAAAGGGAGAATTAGGTGCACTCTCTTCCAAATACCTGCTCTGCTAAATGCCCTGGCTACACTCACTTGCATTGAGACACTGGTAGCTTGGGGGGAAAAAAAAGCCTTGAGGAGAGGAGGAGAGATTTTATTAGAGCAATTTCTTCAAAGCTCTGGGTAGGAAGCCAAAATCTGCATTTGCAAAGGTTTCCAGCAAGGAAATAAGTACAAGGTGTCCATCCTAAAGAGCTTTCCATCTGTGATTACGGAGGCAGTAAGACTTCCTAGCAATGGTTCCAACTTCCCCTAAAATCCGTTATTTATGATGGCCTTGTGATAAAAAGTTAGTATCCTGTCTGAGTTACAGAGAAGTGGGCATACACCTCATCAAGCTTTCAGAGAGGATTTTGAAAAGAATTTCCCACTTACTGCATTAATAGCCCTGTGTTTGAAAGAGGTACAGTGCAGAAGCTGAGAGCAGAGGAGGAACGGTCTTCTCTCTCCTCTGCAAAGCACATCCTTGAATAGAATATTTTAGGTCTCTGGACCCTTTCTGTTTATTTCTAGAACTCAGGCAACGTCCTGGCTATGGAGCATCTGTGAGCTGGCAGCACAAATCACCATGCAAATGAGTACACCAAGGACCTTTATTAATAGAAAGGCAACAAAGACTCTTGAGGAAAAGAGAGGGGTAGCAGGCAAGGAGAAAAGGTTCCCGTGGGTCAGCTGTGGGGTTAGCAGAGGGAATTCAAGGCTTGGAGCTGCACCATCAACAACCTCTCTCCATTCTCACAATGGGGCATTGTTCAAGCATCTCGGTGATGTCCTCTATTAATAATGGTGTATTCTCTTTGAGAAGCCTGCCCTAGAAACCGTATGGATTAGACATCAAGTCCCACATACTTTAGCAAGGGAAAAAGAGAGAAAGCATAGAAAAGCTAGGCTTGCTCTTGCATTCCTTCGCTGTTGAGGGCAAAGGAATAACACAAAGCATGCACGAAAATATTCTTAATAAGGTGTGTAATCCGGTCATGAAAAGGGGAGGGAAAATACAACTGTAACACTACCAGTTTGATCCTAGCTTTCAACATTGGGATCATGGTTGTATTCTCTGCCCTTCGTGTTAATGCAGCTGAAGTGGAAGAGGTTTGCAGAGCACCGTTTATTTCAGTTGTCAGCTGTAATCACGATCACCATCCCTTGTGCTGCAGCTATGCCCCTGTGTAACAGGATAGGGGTCCCCCATTCTGCTAGAGCTCGATGAAGTATAAAAGACATCGATCCTGTCCTGAACAGCTTACCATCCAACCAACAGGCAACAGGCCTGAGCAACATAAAAGCAAGCAGTGAGGCAGAGGAGGTGCTAAAGGGAAGTTTATAGCATTTCTGGGTTACAATGGATGGTTTTATACCCAGCCAAAGGTGTCCAAACAATTTAGAAGTGTTGAGCTTATTGTAAAATGAGTAATTAAAAGATAACAGCTCTGCTCAGGCACGGTTCCACATGGTCCGCTGAGCACGCTGATCTCTGAATATGGGGTAAGTCGGTGAGTTCATGCTTAGGTTGCATTAAGACTTTGCTTTTCTCACACAACTCTAATCCAAGCCAGCTACAAAGAGCTGCAGAGGAGGCAGGGGAAGATAAAGTCAGTTGTAGATGATGGAGGAGGATGGCCATAGAGGGAATACCAGCGGCAGTTGGAAATATGGCAGTAAGTTGAGGCGCTGGCCTACAGCATCCACGTTTTCCAGGAGCCAAGCCTAGCGCTGAGAGCTCAGAGGCCATTGGTACTGCATGTGAGAGCAGCTGCAGGAACTAAAGGTTTGCCCGGCGCGTAGTATGTAACGAATGACTCTCAAAGGCAGAAAGGAAGAGGCATTGGTGAGCATGTTCAGAAATTAGGCACTTGAGGAAAAGCAGCATTACGAGACACACAAGCTAAGTAGGTGGATAGACAGTGGGCTTGTCTACAGGGGAAATTCAGTACCAACTAAGCAGAGGTGTGAATTTATACAGCCCTAGCTACTCTGCACTAGCTTCCTGTGTGGATAGCCTTAATCTGTACTAAGAATGCTTTTGTGAGCACAATGACACATTTACTACAGGAGTTAATGTAGAGCAGCTAATGCGCTGCAAATTCACACCCTGGCGAACACCATCCTGCCTGCCCCTGCTGATTACACAGGAGCGCTTTTTCAGCAAGGGGCACTTCAAGCGACGCACAGTCAGGGAAAGCATTTCCAAATGTTCATGCCGTACTGGGTCAGGGCTGCCTGTGCAACCTCGTGGACAGAAATCCTTAACAAGGATTGAACAGGGATGCTTGTGGAACAAATAGGTCTGGACTTTTTGATAAGGTTGGGAGGCTAGCCCTGAGGAAAAGCTTTTTTTTCTGAGGTGTCCCAGAACTATTTTATATTATTAAATAACTCTTTGAATATACGCATGCTAATATGCTTTATGTGTCCTATAGATATGATTCCCTTTCGCCAGATACAAGAGTTTATTTACCTCTTTGTTGGAAATGGTGAAACTGAAATACAAGTGAAATGATGTACCTGAGAGCGCATCTGGAAAGGGACCCCTAATCTCCTGATACTAAGCCTTGCTCTTAGGGAGTCTGGCTGTCATAAACCACAATTTTTTGTCTCTGTGAAGGGAAGAAAGACTTTGGCCCAGCTATGAATCTGGGACCAGATTTTGTAGCTGAGGCACTGCAGTATACGACGAACCTAGTAAAAACCGTGCTTGCTGGAATGCATCAAAAATAACACTTAAAAGAAAGAGGCTTTTAACAAATCCCAGCCACTTCTGAAAAAATGTTCGCTTTAATCCTGCTGATGTTGCTGAGACCCTTAATCCTGGAATTGTCTCGCTTACTTGAGTACACGTGGGGGGAGAACAATCTGGTTCTATAGAAACAAACATACTCTTTTTACAAGTGATAGGTTAAGCACGCAAAGTCTGTCATTACCATAATGACAAGAGTGATGCTCTATGAAGAATATTAATGCATCTGTACTCATTCCATCACGGAGGGCATGCCACTTTTATTACTGAAAGCTGCTGATGTGAATAACACAGAAAGGTTTCTCAACATTTCCTGTTTTGCCGAATAGTATGTCACATTGTCACAGCACATTGTTATATGATCTGGTAATGAAACACCGTAATGCACTTGCGCGTGGAAACAGACTTAAGGATATGGAGAGTACATTAGCCCTCAATTATCTGGCCTTGGATGGCCTAAATCTCAACCTCTGGACGCTTTCATGTCTTGCATGAATGCAAAAAGTACCATTCAGAACTGACAACCAGCACTGGCTGCAGGAATGTAGCAGCATCTTCTGTGACCGCAGACAAAAAAGTGTGCTGCTGCACATGGCAATATTGGGTACTTATCAAGAGACACCCCACCTGCTCTTAACTCTGTCTGATTTTACCCTTAATGTTTTACAAATAAACAAACTTCCACAAACACTCAGCTATGTTGTGGTACACTGCAGTTACATAAAGAAGCTGCAGTGTGCCGCTTTGCAGGGATGAAGCTGTTTTATAAGTGGATGCTCCAATAGGAAACATCTGTCCCTTATTTATGGGCATGGTTTAAGCCACTGAAGTGCTGATTCTTTACTCTTTCCTCTCCCCTCTCTTCTAGTGGTCTATTCTACAGTCTGACAACTATTTACAGTCTATTCCAAAGGTCCTTCTCTTATTTCCACCTGAAATTAGCCATGATACTACTCAATATGCTGACATTTCTGATGCTTAGCATCTAAGGAGACGTCTGCTTCTTCCTTTCCAGCTCAGAGAAGATGGGTACGGAGCGGGCGAATTCCTCAGAACTCCGAGGCAGCCAGTTCACTCAGGCAGGGAATGGCTCTGTGTTACCATATCCCATCTGCAATGCTATCGTTACATGGTTGAACTGCAGTTTCCATTATAAGCCTCATTTTCTGGGGTTTGTAGCTCATCTGTAACTGGCCATTAAGGTTGTCAGCCCAGCAATGAATATTATTCCAAGACTTTGTTAGAAAATTGGCTTAGCTTGCCTGTTTTGTTTTTTTTTACTTTAAGAGCTGAAGTCTAAAAATAGTTTTTAGATGTGGGCTGTGAAAATCTCGACAGATCGCAATGCCCTCACCAAAATATCATGGGTAATTTGACGCAAACTCTCAGCAAACAGACCGGCACGGACTGAAACATGGAACTTGAATTAAGGTTAATTGAATATCTTTCTGCATCTTGTGTGCCACGCTGCTCCATTCCTGGCCTTCCAACTCTTATTAGAGACACTGTCTATATTTAGCTTTCCCACACTAACCCCATTCGGTCTGCATGTTGGACTTGATCTCGCAGATTCTTTGTTTAGTTTAGTTTTGCTCAATTTCAAAGGCAGAAAAGAGCACTGCTAAAAGCTCTGTACACCTCCCAGGAATGTAAAATAAATTCCACGCTTAGACGGTAGTTCAGAGCATTATGATTATTTACAGTTGTGAGTTTCACCCTCCCTCTGCTACCAAACTATATTTGCTTGTTCATCTATCTCTCCACTGGGCAAAGGTGGAGACTCACTCTCATGGGAAGGATTGCAAGGAAGAGTTACTTTCTGTCCTAGTTACTGAGGCTGAAGGAAGAACAGTGCTCATTCTCTTGTGGAAGAACATCTTCAGCTTCCAGGATCCCTAAAGCTTTGTGAAGCCTGGGTACAAGATATGTGAGCCATATTTTTTTATGTCTTTTGTCTCTGCTCTGGCTCTGGGGCCCTCTCTTTTTCCTGCAGCTCTCAGGCAATGTGTCTTCAGATAGATATCTCAAAATGCTTAATCCATTGCTGAACATCTGTAGTATGGAAGGGTCAACACATTCCCTCCTGAGCATGCCTGAGCTCCTCTGCAGCCATAGAATTTCTCTTTCAGATGATGTGGCTGTGGCAAGCTGTCTACCATGCTGTTGAAAAAGACTTGCATCCATCCCTCGATTTAATTCTGTGTCATGGTCTGACTGTTGTATTACAAATCCTTCGGAGCTAGGACCTGCTTTTGGTTTCCTTGCAAAAAGCTGTGAACGCTTGTGATGAAGTCAGGCAAATGGCAAACAGCGTGATAAATTAACAGCCTTGCCAATTGCCTTTGGAAACCAAAATTCCAGGGAATTCAAGTAGAATTCCACTATTGGATTGTTACCTGTTACACTACTTTCAAAGCTGATGAAGACAGTAGGAAACCTAGTGAAAAGTAAGACTGCTATAATATTCTAATACATCACTAATAGGAAGTTTGTGCAATCATATTCCTCCTCTTCCCACCAGTTTGCAGTTTTCCGGTTTAGTAACACGGTACACAATTCCCAGCATGTATAGCAATGCCATCCAAAAAGCTTGTTGCCCCTCAAATCTTCTCTGTCCCTTTGTCAAAAGTTGCTGCCCCGACGGCAGAGACAGCATAGCAGGCAACACATCAGCTCCACTGATGCCACAGGGTACAACCCAATATATCAACTTAAAGCACCACTGTTTCTTGTTTATGTTAAAATACTGAGCAGGGCACTGCTGCTGAGTAGCAGGTACATCTCCTGCTCTGTCACTTCTGCTACAGAAGCAGAAACCTTAAAAAACGGGCAGGACAATCAGCTGGGGCAGCTAGGATTTAGCATCCACTGCCAAATCTGACAGGGATCACAAAGCAGAGCCCTCAGTTTCACCTACCATTATTCACTCACGCTGTATTAACTCATTCCTATTGGGTTTTACTGCTTTGGCTAACAAATGTGGATATCATATTGCCTATTGCTTAGCCAAGCTTGCTTCAGACCACAATGAGAGAGAATTCAGAGAAAAGCAACACAATGAGTTTGTCACTAGCTCTTCTGGCAATGACATGCCCAGGAACTGGGCACAATTAGTGCATGATCCTGCAGAGAGAGGTACCACTGCGTCCCTGCTCCACATGCGTAAGTAAATCACATTTCCTTAAGTAAACTCAAATGCACAGTAGAAAACTGAAGCTTTCCCCCAAGTCTCCCTTTTGCTTGTTCAGTTTCTGAACTCTTAAATTTTATTTCTTTTTGGAATGCCACTGCTAATGTAAAGGAAATTAAATATCAACATTTCTTTCAGCACTTTTTAATCATATGCTTTGTGGCTAGAACTTATGCTGTTAGTAAATGCATGTTAAACCTTGAGAAGATTACAGTGCAGCCCTGGGATTTCAAGAAATTTCAGGGAAATAATCAGTCATTGTCCCACTATTGTGTTACAGCTACCTATAGTGTTAGGAAACAGAAAATTAATACTGATTAATGCATTTCTTTGATTTACTCTCAATGCAAGAATGAGATAACAAATTGAAACCTAAATTAATTTTGATAGGAATTAAATTTATTCCATCCAAATTCATATCTAAAGATGGTAAAAGTCACCTCTTAGAAAGAAATGAAGCAAAACACAGTACCTCTAAACCCATCTCTTTCCTAGCTTCACAAAACAAACGTAAACCTGCTCTAAGTGAGCGCAACTCCCTGAAAGTAAGCAATCGGTAACTCCTTCTAAGAGGTCTACAATTTTGATGTATTTTGCTCTTGCTTAAATTTAAAACTCTGCAGACAGTAACCCTTCTTTAAGGGGAAATTGTGGTTCTAGAGGGAATATGAACAGAAATGCCTTGAAGAGAGAAACTGCCTCTACCAGAAAATGAAGCAAGAACCTACTAATAATGCGTCCTTGACCCCAACAGTGACCAGTACTCTGAATACTTCTTCTTCTCCAGGTACGTGTTATTCAGGGGCATTTTGGTATTTTCAGTCTTTGGAGCAAGGCTCTCCAATAAGCTGTAGCCAACAGTGAATTTAAAATACTGCCTCAGCCTGCCATGACTGCTGTCTTGACACAAGTTTGTGCCTTGATAGTTCACCCTGCTGCTTGCACCACTCTTCATGACGAGCCAATACAGCTTCCTCTTATTCTCCCATAACCTCTGGAATGATGAGTTTGCGTTCTGCTCAAACACCAGCCAACAATTTAACAAAGTGAGAGACCACCACGGACTTAGCAAGCCAGCAAAAACCATTACCCAGCAGAATGCCTTCCCTTCCTTTTACACTGCTCTCTTATGGACATGTGCACCTGAGTCACGTTAGCAGAAATGTTTTACACTGGGATGCGCACTCCTGCAAAGATTGTTGTCTGGTTTCTGCAAGTGGAGTGGCAAGAGTGGTGGGAACCTGCAACATGCACCACAATAGCTGAACTGAAATAAACAGTGACAAAAATGGGTTTGCTACTTATACCTAAGGTGCAAATCAGTAGAAAAACAAAGATGGAAATGGTGAAGTAAATTCAGATTTGGTATTTTGTGGATGCAAAAGACACCAAAATGGATTCTTACTTAATCAGAGGCTAGAAGAAAGTTAAAAAGCAACTAACAAAAAAAGCTGTACATGGGTCTGGAAGACTAATTTATTTGAAGGCAATATCTTACGTGATTTTCTTGTTAAACACACCTATCCTTAGAGCACAAAGTTATTATTTTTTCACATGCATTACTGTAAAAATATTTAGTGCAAATAACACTGCTTTCCCACATACATCTACTTTTTAAGCATTTTGCACCTGAGGTGCAATTTCTATCAGTACTGAAACTAATTCCTCACATCCTACTAGTGAATTTTTTTCTGGCTGTGAGTGGTTATGTCAGCACTAGAGCCTCATGGGGTATAATGTATGAATATACACCATGCTAGTGCTAAACTCCATTATTATGGGACTTATTTTAGGTTTCTTTGTATACCTGCTTGTTCTCGTTAGTTACGACTTTAGTGTCAGCACCAAATGCCAGTTGTCTGACTCTCAACCTTTCCATCACAGGGTCCCTTTAATATAGACTTCCGATCCAGCAATAAAGGAAAGACCACATAATACCCCCAGCACTTAATACTAATGCCTCTGCATGACACTCATCAAAAAGCAAATAGTCCACTGCTGTTTTAAACCTGGTGGAAGGCCATGTTTACATTTGCATTTCAGGATACAACCTACTAAACCTAACACCATTTAAAAAAATGGTAAAACTCTTCATGGCCCCTGGGAAACTAATATTGGTACATTCCTAACACTGACCCACAAGAAGAGTCCCAAAACAGAGGAGCTCAAGGCCAGCTGGTTAGTTTTACTGAGGTCTGGTTCCTGGAAAAGTAGCACGTGTCACCTCCACAGCTGGGGACTGAGGCAGTGAACTGCAGCTGCCTCCTGGGAGACCTGTAGGGTCTGGCAATAAATACAGATTTCCCATATGTCAGTCTGAGACCCCGGTGAGGTCTGGGCAAACTGTGCTTAAAATCCTCATCCACGTCGGAGTGCCCCATTTGAGTACCCCTGCTCTAAAGTGTCAGAAACATCTGTACTAAAAGCCACCCTGTGGGTTTGCTAGGTGAATTCAGTGCTCCTCTGTCTTCCATAAAAGAAGGTGAGCAGCTCGCAGCTGTAACACAGAAGTCTACATATCCTCTAAAAGCATATTTTTCTTTCCACTGCAACTGAGATACACTGCCTTCCCACTTTTCTGTGCAAGGCCAAAATGTATGTTATTGAATCATTAAGAATAGCTTTGCCTGTTCTGCAGGATAAAGAATCCAAGAAGTAGGGCTCAAAGATGGTGGAAGATATTTACTTTCAAGAAAAAGGTTGTAAACAAGCTGTATGCTATCTGTAACACCTTATTTCCTCATTCACAGCTGAATCTTTCCTCAGGAGAAAATTTAGAGGGGACTTTGCTACCATATTTGTGGTGAAGCCACAATAAATCCAACAGGATATTCCACTCAAGGGAGAGATCCAGGGGGGAATGGTATAAATTGCCAGCAAAAGCAGAACTATTTCAGGGTGGTCTACTTAGAACTAACTTCTCTTCTTGTTGATTATGTTGTTGATGGTTGGCCAAGATTTTTTTCAGAAGTACCTAAAGTTAGCTCAAAAGGTCATACTTGGGAACGCAGATAAATGGCCCAAATTACATACATTCTGTGCTCCAGCAGCTCAGCCACTGGTTTAAGTATGAAGGAAGCATGCTGCTTATTCATCCTCCTAAACATTTTCAAAATCTTGACCTTTGATTTTCAACCAACTGTGATGCTGTCTCTGTCTAATCAACAGTTCTTAATCTATTCCGCCAAGAAAAGAAGTAAAACTCTGTACACGTGAGACTGTAAAAGGCATAAAAATGAAGAGCAAGATGAAGCGAGTTTCCCCAGAACGGCCAATCCAAGAGCAAGCTGCCAACATTCCCACTTTTTAGATGCCGGCCTGCCAAGATAGGAGAGCCTCTTTCAACCCATCCTAAAAAACCCTAGCCTGGAGGATGTTAGCTACTCCCTGCGGTATCGTGTTGTTGAGGGACCTTGCCAGGGAGCAAGTGCATGGAATTAGATAGCGAAGGGGAGACGGAGGGATCTGAAACACAAGCGGTGGGATCACAGTGGGGTAGCACTGAAGAAGCTGGCGCAGACCCAGCGAGCTGTTTGCGGTAATAGAGGAGAGAATTACTACAAACCCTCATCCTCATTCCATGAGAGCAGTTGGTAGCTGTTAACTACATGCAGACTATAAAAGGAGAATGAGAACCGGCCACCTTCAGCCAGAAGAAGAATGAATAAAATGCATTAGGTCTCCTACATATGAAGACTCAGAAACCTATACAAATAAACTATTTCTGCAACAAGGCACAGTGCCAGCAGCAACAGTCTGAACTACTAGTCTGCTCTGACAGCAATGAGAAACGGCAGCTACTCAGAAGACATCACCTTAAAATAATAACAGCAAAAAGTGCCCCGAATCTGCATATGGAGCTCACTGTCTGGCTTTTTTAGGAACAGAAATACTTTGGCCATAGATAGATTAGTTTCTGGGTTTGGCTTTTTGAGTAATTGAAGGAATCAGGCAGTGATTTAAGAGGAGTGGATCACCCAAAGTCCATACACGGCTTGGCTGTGTTAGCAGAGCTTACTGCTCTTATCTCATCTCGCTTGATTTTAAAAAGACTAATCGTCAACACAGCAGGGTACATGCCGAAAACCAAAAGGTCCAATTCTGCAGTTCTCCTGTTTGCATAAGCCTGCAGTAACTCACTTGGGTGAGTGGTCAGTAGAAAACTGATAGGAGGCGAGGATCTGCCCCCAGTCTGGAGAGTCTCAAGGCAATTAAAGGACAGAGAGGCAGGGCTTCCATTAATGTTAAAAGCATTTGTAAGACCGGATTCCCCCTTTTCCTGTGAAAATGTGTTTAGATACATCTGTGTATTAAAAAAAAAGAAGAGACCCTCTATAAATTCATACACACTGGCCTGAACTTTGTGGTGGGGTGCAGTTAAAGTAAACAGCGGAGAATGGGAGAGCTGGGAAGAATGGATTTGACCAGAACCTCCAGTTAACTGTCCTAATTCCTTCCTTCCTCTTAAATTTTATTTCATTCCTTCAATCAGTCTGTGTATTTTTCTTTTGCAAATTAATCACTAGGGAAAAATGAACTTTCTAGAAAGGTTAAGGTAGTGCTGGCATTCTCCTACCAGGCAAAGGAAAAGTGTCCAAACTCAGCTCCAAGAAGTTCCCGATTGCTCTGATGAACACTGAAAACCCATCATCTGCACATTAAAGAGGCTTCCATTTCCCCAATTCTAGCTTTGAAATTAATTTTGTACAAAAAGCTTCATATAACAGTGGGCTTGTCTGCAAGAAGAGCAGCGTTGGCATCAACCACTATCTTTAGTTTCCTTCTCACTCTCTCTGACTGTAGACTGGTTAATCAAGATTCTTGTCCAACTGAGTATGTCTTCCATTTTGATACTCCTAGGAGCACTGTTAATCCTCCTTCCAAAGGAGGGCACACATTTAAGATTAACTTTTGTAAGAACTCACTGTGAAATGCTCACAACCAGCCAAGGGACTTTTCAGGCTTGACACTAGCAGATCAAATATCCTATGATTTGCTTGGTGAGACTGTTCTGAATGTTGTCCTGTCATTTACGGATCAAGTCTAAACATTTCATCATAACCTCTCACGTGCAAAGCTCCCGCCACTTCCTCCTTCAAATCCCTCCTTAAATGTGTTTCCTTTGAAAGGCTTCCAATGTTCCTCTGCTCACCAATAACATCTGCACCCACTTTATGGTAAAGTAATATCAGTGACTTGTGCCTAAAGTAGACTTTGTGCTGCCTGTAGCAGGGCCTAGTCTTCCATCTGTTTCCAAAGCATATATGGATCTTAAGATCATCCCCCTCCTTCCCCCCAAAAAGCAACCAGAAACTGATATAACCCAGGATCAAGTTTTGATGGCAGTCCCTCTGGCTGGGTCCTGCCAGTGGAACGGCGGAAGAAAACAGCACAATCTTCCAACCAGTTTCTTGGAGAAAGAAAAAAAGGAAATATTTCTATGGCACATAGGAATGCTTGGAAGACTCACAAGTACACTTCGGACACAAGGAATATTTGCAAGCCGTATAGAATAGAAATAGCAAAGATTAAACTGTTTCTCATTATGCTCCCTGTTCTACAAGACATACTTTTCCCGGAAGCTTAGGGCTTATCAGCACAGGCTTTCTGACCAAGAACAAGTTTTTCAGCTTACCCAATTAAATTTAAACAGTTACTTTATCCTTTCAGTGTATATTTATCTCCCTGTCTTCCCCCTGCAAAGCCCCACATAATTACAGTTGGCTTTTTGGCAAGGCTGACCTGGAATTGTGCCATAACACCTGATTACCACTGACCCACGCAAAAGTATCAAACGTATCATGCAGTGCATGTGTCCCCTTTACCACAACGATTTCCATCTTCCTTGGGACCTCAGACCCCCACTTCCCACACCCACTCCTACCTCTCGTGCTGCTGGTTTTACCATGGACTGATGCCTTGCTTCCCATTGCTGCAGCCGCCAGACGGTAGCTGCCATGCCTGCCTTCAGCAGAGGCAACAAGTGGGACCTGGTTGCAAAAATGGCAGCAGCAGCGATGGAAGCTGCGTGGAGGCAGTGGCTGAGGAGTATATTTTCCCTAAAATGGCACCTTAAAGAATGTACATTTGCTTTAGGTGCACAATATAGTATATCCATAAGGGGGGGCCATAAATGCACAGAGAGTTGAGTCTGACTGGGAATCGAGCTACTTATTTATACACTATTCTGGACTTTTAAATCTATGCATTTAGATATCCGAATAAATGGCCTCTTTTTCTGCAAGGCTGAGAACTGCATTTACTAAATATGGAAATAGTGTATCTAAAAATAAACACACAAGTATGAAGATGTTAGCCTTACTCTATGAAATGGGGGCAAGAGAACTTATATGTCCAAAATACTTCTAAAAAGTATCCCTTCTCCCATCCACCCCTGAAAGAGCCCTGAGCAAAACTAAACAAAACAAAAAAGCCCGCACAAAAATTCCCAGAGTTGAGTGAACATGTCAAGAAAGGCACAGAGAAAAGATTGCTAGTGATAAGTGGGCTCCCTGTGGATGAATAGCCATTTATGTTGCCAAAGGACAATACAAATTTGACATTGTTTTACTAATTTTCACATTCTTCATTTTATGGCAGCAATGATCATAAGCCAGCAGAAGACAATACTATCTAATGGCAAATGAACAACGCAAGCACTCACGGCATTCCCAGTCACTGCAGAGGGTAATAAAGCTACACAGCAGCTGGAGTTTTGCTACAGCGACAAGCAAATATAAACACATAAATGGAGTTTTCAGTTAATCTTCATATTTTTGGAAGTCCTTCAACACAGCTCCAGCAAAAGCTTTTCCAACACCTTAATTTCTAACTGGAATCACCATTAAAACTATCAGGTTTCTGCCTAGACATAAAAAATCCCCTTACTTGAATTCCCAGGCGTATTTCTAATTTCTCTGTTTAATTACATCCCTGAATTTTAATTTCATTTTATCCTGGAAGCTTTTTTCGATGTATGTTTAATTCATATTATCAAGAGGGCTAAACCCTTCCACATACAGAAACACAGATCTTTTTGTTACCCAAATCCCAGAAGTCAATATTCTAGATCAGAGAAGTAAATTCCTGGGTTAGTAATTTATATCAAACTAAAAGGCAATGCCTTTTTTTAAGTGCTAAAGTAGTCCTCCCAAATCACTGCAAACTGTGAGTTACTGTTTCACTCAACACGACAGTCTTGTACATATTTCTGTCTCAAATTTCCCCTCTAAATGCCTAAAAAAAAAAAAGAAAAAGTGCCATGGCTCAGCCTGGATTGAAGTATTTCTTCCTTCCTTTTTGTCTTCCGTGGCGCTGGGTGG
Source organism: Nipponia nippon (assembly GCF_047370975.1). NCBI lineage: Eukaryota > Metazoa > Chordata > Aves > Pelecaniformes > Threskiornithidae > Nipponia > Nipponia nippon. The sequence goes on from NW_028262380.1 coordinate 58,409,998, forward strand.
ATTCCGCGTACAGCAGCATCTCCTAGTGGCCACGCTGCCTCTGCTCACGGGAATTTGTGTTCCCCACCGTTTCCCTCCATTTCCATCTGCTTGTGCAATACAAGAAATCAGGATCAGGTATTGGTCCTACTGCTGCACAGCAGTATTTACCTTTGTTGAAGTGAGGGCTGGCCCCTGAGTTACAGAAGGATCTGGCAAAGTGAGGGGCATAATCCTTCCCACCAGCTGCCGAGAGGGGCAGGGTGGGCTTTGCCGAACGGCCCTGTCCAAGGCTCCTTTGTGGGAAGAGTTTCTCCAAGGCTCGAATCAGATATCAGGTCTAATTTTGCACTAATTTATACCAGTGTAACACTACCGAATTCCTGACTTTTATCAGCTTAAATGAAAAAGGTGTCTACTTATTTTCTAAGCAGCTCATAGTGAAGAATTTATTCTCTGCTTTACCTGGAAAAAGAGAAGTGCTTGCATGAAGTTATAGAAGTACTGTGGATAGTTGCCAGATAGGCAACAATTTACAAAGAACTGGGGGAATGCTTCAGTACTTTCTGTAGAAAGGTTAGAGAGATGCATAGGATTTCAGTACGCTAAATGCAGCAGAGAGATTATAGACGCTGTTAACATTTCAGCTCTAATCTGTAGCTAGCAGGCTGGAGCTGGCCTCGTCAGTGTGCGCAGAACCAAGTACAGTGTTTTCAACACCCACAGGATGGGCGTAATCCTCTGGGCCGCTGGACACGCACTGCATTCCCTTTGGCCATTGCCACTGCTGGGCACAGCACAAAAAGCCCACATTCAAGAGAGGGTCGCTATTCAGGGCAGCTTCAGCACCCGCTTAGCTCCTCTTGAAGTCAAGATTAAATGTCAGGCACATGTTTCAGGACTTTCCTGAATCGAGTCAAGTCCATTACTTGGAAAGGAACTTGCCTACTGAATTCATTCCTAATCCTGGTCATTATATCCATGCTTGCATTACCCCAATTTGCAACTGTTTGGAGCTTCAGTATTTTTTTTTTTCTGAAGCCTGCTGAAGAATGTTAAAACAGATCAAGTATTCAACCTCCAACAGTAAAAAAAGAAGCAAAGAAGTAACATTGAACTTGTGCAGGAGTGCACTCTTGCACAGTTTCCTGTCCTCTGCGTAGATAAAACAGAGTACTTTTTTTGTTTCATATGGGTTTTGATCTCTGCTCCACTATAATTTCTCTGGCAAGGGAAACATCATACAGCAGTAACAAAACCAGCATTATTTATTTATTGAGCACTCTCTGTGTGATTGACATTACAATGCCCAGAGGGAGACACAGGCCCTGTCTCAAGGGTCTCGCAGCCTGGAAAAACAACACAGTTTAGAGTCATTGGCCAGACAATAAGAGCCAAATACGTGAACCTCAAACAATTCACCGTTTACATTTAAATGTTCCCTTTTTAGCCAGATTAATATTGAAAAGTTTAGCAGATGAACAGTATTTGGGGAAAAAATGTAGACTGTTTCCACTGCAAAGTAGAAAAGGCAGAGAAAATACTATTTTCATTGCACCCACAAAGATTAAGTACACTTGAAGAGCTAGGGGATCAAATCCCCCAGAGGACTGGATGTTGGTGCTCTGTAATAGGTAGCGTTCAAAAAAATCCTGAAAATAACTGCATACGTCTTCAGTCTGAAGTAAGAATTAGAAATGCGTTTCAGCATTGATGTCATCTTGAAGCCCAGGACCTGCAGCGCTCTCTGTTCTCTCCACCTCTCTCTCCCCCAAAAAAACCCTCCTCTGTTAACCTGTATTGTACTCTCCTAGGTAGGAAAATCCCATCTAAATCTACACTGATTCTCTTCTTTTTCCTCAAAGCCCAGAGAAGTTACTGCAGCACAAAGGGAGCGGGATTATCTCCAGAGGCTTTATGAAGCGGGAGGAAGCTGCTGCAGAGATTGCAGAGCAATCGGTTTTCTCTGAACTATTGTGCAACCTGTCGAACTAGGCAAGTAAAAGCCCCTATATACTATTAGTAACCAGTAGCACCAGCGATGTTGCTTCAGTTCAAATATTATTTCAAATATGGGCCATCCTACCGGTTGTCCTGTTACTTGATTGCCAGTAATGCTGCCATATTGTACACTGCTTCTGACATGCTATATGCTAATGGGAAAAAAAAATGAAAAAAATTCAGTAAATCCCACATTATTTTTTTAAAATGTGAATATAAATGACCAACTTTTAAAAATTAATGATTTTTTTAGAAAGTTGAGTATTATTCCCTGGCATTTGTTGAAGATCAGTGCTTTTTCTAATTGAAATCCTTAAGAACTAATGACCTCAGCACATTAAATGTGAATCCTGGGGATAGATTCATGTCCAAAGCTAGCAGAATGCTTCTTGGTTACGGCTCCTGCAGCTGGGAAATGTGAATGCCTGCTGCTGTTCTCAGGGGGCAAGTTATTTATGGTCCCCCCTGTGCTTTTCCAGCTCTCTTCATGAATGCGTTTACTTGGGGAATAGTAAAATAAAATCTTTGAGCATAGGCTTCTCAGCTACTCACAGGTCTCCAAGGAGATGGGAAAAGAGGTCCCTCATTTCTCTGCTTTCTCCATCCCACATGTAAAGGTCTTGGTCCTGTGACACAACCCTGGTGTATAAAAAGCAAACACTGTGCAAGAGCAACAGAAGTCATCAGAGCTATAGGAAGTTAACAGCACGAAAGTTTGTACAGGAAGGCTAAGTTTAACCCCAATTGCCCTGTTCAAGTCTAGCCTAGAGCTGGAAAGAAAATAGCTGGAAAGAAAAAGCACTGTCACATGATGGCGTTCGCTGCTTCCTGAACAACTCCAGACTCCCAGGGGTGACTGTGTGAGTGCTCCCAGTTTCAGAGACCTCAGATCACATCGGGTTAATTTATCTTCTACAAGTGTAATCCCCACTCTTAGGAACAAGCAAACTGGGGGAATGGGGCTTGTCCAGTTGATTTTTCTGTCAGCATTTTGCCCTTGGAAACTACACAGGAGCACACTTAGACATATGCTTAACATCCTTAATCTAGAAGGCACTTAAACACATGATTAACTTTGGGCACACGTTTCTGAAGCAGAATACTTGTTTAAATACTAAAGGGAATATAAGAAAACGGCTGGTTTGATCTTCTGGCCAAAATGAAAATAAATAAACAGATCTTTTGGGTCAGCCTCATACGAAAACAAAAGGCTTTTTGACATCAAGGAGAAAAAGATGGGTGATGGGAGCTGAACCCAATATGAATCATTTAGTCGCATGTCAGGTGCTACCAGTCCTTTCATCACCTTTCCTTATTTTGCATCCTACAACAGTCAAAAGTGCTAAAGAAAGTATTTTTGAAACTGAAAATACTGAATCACATGTCCAAATGGTGTCAGGCCAGAGCTGCTTTCTTTGCAGGTAGTAAATAATTTGTCAGCAAATGTTCATCTACTTCTAGAACCGACCCCAAACTGGGATCTCAGTTACAATGACAGCAATTAGGTAGAGGTCAAAGGAGGAGAAAAACCAGAGATGCCTCTCACTATAGGCTAAGGAGCAGCGATGTCTCTTCGTCCCAAGTCGTAGCAAGCATCTACAGAAAAATAATTTGCCTCATAAAATAATGCCACAGATTGTGCTGCTTGTTCTTTTGTAAACACAACGCTTCCCCTTTGTCCTTGCAGGTGTGATCTGCATCTGCGCTATTTCCAGTACAATGTGAAACCACACGGCACGAGCTGCTTTTAAAAGATAAGATGGCAGAGACCTATATTCACTTCTTTTTAAAGCAAAAGCATCACACCAAAAGTAAGTTGATCTTTCCGTATGAACATTTACATTCTGTGTTAGAAAAATATTTAGATGTAGGCACTTTATTACTGAAAGGAAGTCACTGACTCTTATTTTTATAACTTTACATTGTGGGATAGTAAATGTTGCAGTCTTAGCAAAAGAGGTGCTAAACAGAGGTGCTCACTCCACTGCTTCCTGGTGAGGAGAATTTGAAATTATAGTGCCACCACTTATTTCAACAGAAGTCAGTGGTGTAAAAATAAAAGGGGAATTCACCCACTATGAAAAATGAAATTAAATTAGGAGGCAACTGCTGGGAAGAAGCTACAGATAGGTAAAAAGCCACAGTTTTGAAAGCTCCAAGTAAGATTGAGACCATTAAGGCTGCCAGAAGAACTATAAACACAAAAGGATTTTTTAGATGGGCGATTTACACATCTGAAAAGATTTCAAATAAACATGTCTTTCTCCGTGAATGCTACTACTTAGCTTGTGCTTGAAAATGAAACTGAGCATTACTGTTTAATTTTTTCATGCATATAATGTTATATGAATTACCTTCTGCTCTCACAATCTGTAAGCTTTTTCTTTAATTATATTTATTTATTCTTCCGCCCAGCGAAAAGCACTCTCCACGTTCCCTCAAACAATGCACCGCTACTCATTAAAAAATCTGGCCTTAAATAAGTAGTACTTGTTGGGGTACTAGGACTATACGGCTGTAAAGGGAGAACGTCTCACTTTATATGATGCTTTTGAGTAGTTTTCCTACCAGTGTGGAGCTTCATGTGCCTTCTCCAGAGTTAGTCCCACTGAAGAGGACAAGGCAGTCAGTGCACAATCTGGCCCTGGTCAGCCAGAGTCCGTAATATTTAATTGACGTGACAAGCTTTCCAAATATTGCCAAAACACCTCGTGAGAGGAATTTTTCAATTAGTTTCAGAGGGCAGCAGTCTCTTCAGATAAGGACAGAGGCAATTTGAGCTTCTTACGCTGTTTCAAATGTACACAGAAAACCAGAGTTTCCAAAGCGTTATGGCAAAGTCCTTGAGGTTTACGGCATTAAGCTGCTAATCCACAGCATGGTACTTTCAAGTTTTGATTGTGCTTCAGTGTTTTAATTATCTTCTATTTTAGTTTTGGATGGTTTGATCTACAGTTCACATGAGCCTATCTCATTGCCGTCATTCACATGAGAAACGCTTTGAAGGCAAGGGTATTACCATGTGACTCAGCTCCTCGGGACCTACGGTGTACACAAATAGTGGAGCCTGTGCAGTCACGTAATGTAGGGGAGGAACTGTGTCTTTTGGTTTGGGTCTGGGGGTTTCTTACCGCTCATGTGAAGATACAGTGGGGACCAGTGACGTAGACATCCAGAAAAATGGAGAAACTATTTTTAGACACAAGTTCCCAGGTTTGCAGCACATTTCTCTTTTAGAAGTAATAGCAAGCTTTGCTTTGGGGGCAAGCGGCACATCTGGAGCCACAGGAGGAAGAAGGGAGCTCTGGTGCTTCACATGAGTCATTGTTCCGTCTTAATGGAAAACCTATAAAATATCAAACTGCCAGAGACTAATAGATCTTTTAGGGGTTTATTAGTTTTACAGGTCTTATAAAAATTACTGGGAAAACATAAAACTTTAATAGCTGAAAACTGAAAAGGTTTCACGAGCTTAAGTTCGGCCTGTTTGGATCACGGCATCGCTATGCTTCTACAACTGGGATGCGGCACACCAGCTGCAAAATTTCCCCAGACTCTCTCGCTTTTGTTTTGCTGTCCTCTAAGGTCACATGAAAGCTTGTGGCTAGAGTTTCCCTTTGAACACAGTTTCATGAAAATATTTAGATCTCTGGATATAGCTGAGGTTCTTCCTTAGTCATAGCTTGCCCGGTGATTTCTAAGTACTAATGCCGTAGACTGAAGTTCGCAGCTGATGAAACCACCCAAGAGTATTACAAGTCTAGATATAGATATACATGTTTATCTACACTGCATACTCAAGGGGCTTACCAGGCATAACTGCCAATCAGGAGTATCCACTTAAGTAAGAATTTATGTCATATTTCCAGATTTGAAGAGGTATTACAGAAATTATAGACTAGACTGTGAACAGGGACAAGACCCATTGTTAGGGGTTACAAGATGAAACAACTACTCTGACTTTCAGCCTCAAATACAGAGGCCACAATGATTAGCTACATCCAGCAACTATCAGCTGTAGCAGTTAGCAGAGCTCTTCACCTTGGTCCAGAGAAGAGCTTAATCATTCTCTTACATCACTACAGCCACCCTAGGTTGATGACAATTAGATTGTTGTTGATGCCAGGGTAGTCAAAGGTGGCTGGATCGCTACCATCAGGCTGTCAACGGCAGTGACAGTCCCCTTTATCCTATAATCTGCATAAGGACTGGTAAAGATGATGTCCGTATAGAATATGCATGTGGAAGGTTTTCCTCAGAGCTCGTGAAAACACAGCCAGGCAGATCCTGCTGCTTTCTGAGCCTTTTCCATTACAGGCGTAAATACCCCAGAAAAAGAGAAAGGAGAAAAAAAACAAACAAACAAGAAAACTAAGCACAGTTCAGTCTTGTGTACCCAACCTGAATACATGCCAAGTGCTTCAGGTGGACAAAGAGAAGCCCTGCTCATTGCTGAGACAAACTCCTCTGGAGCTACCTGGATAACAAAGAAAATAAACTGCATGGAAGTAAACCTGTACGTGTGGAAGAAAGCCGAGCTGCATCACAACTGATTTCTCTTTCTCTGTTAGGTTTTAGATCTTTGAAAGATTTTTGTTTAAAATGGAGCATGACTACCCTGGGGCCTCTTCTACTAATTAGCCAGCTGCAAATGAAGTATAGCGCAGATCTCACCCAGCAGAGGCAGGGATTTATCCTTCAGTCAGATGCAGAGGTCACCCAAGCAGAGACACGCTTTATTGTGACATCAAGGGTCTTGAGTTGCCTTTCTCATTCTGGAAAGCAATCACACTACAGTGACTACAGGCAACTTACCCGAATATAATGATGTTACCACAACCTGGGATTTGTGATTGTGAAAACATGAAACTTATTACTTTGCACTGAAGTGGCCCACTTCCTGTAAGAAAAGCAGGAGAATAATTAGAAATTTATTAGTGAGCTAGGATGACCCACAGCTGTATTTTGTTGATGGAGATTATAAAAGCACCTAATTTTGGCATTCTCCTTCTGAAATGCATGGCAAAGTGCAATAGACTTGGCTTAGTTATGTTAAAGCTCAAAGCTATTTCTAACTCAGTTTATAATGATTTTGCTCCCGGATTTTCCTCCTTGCAAAAATAACTTTTTCTCTCTAGGTCTGGACATTTAATGCCCCTTTTATCATATTACGGGTAAAGAGATACACTTTCATGTTTTGCTCCCCCAAACCCAAATGACAGAGGGAACTTGTTGTGTCATTGCAAAACTTCCTGCACCAAAGGTCAAAATAAATCTATTAGTAATTAAGCCTCACCAACCAGCCAAAGAATTTGTTACACCTGTAAGTTTGTTGCTAGACTATCTGGAAGCAATGGCCTAAGTGAGCCAGCTCATGTGTTCTTTGTTGCATGATAGCATAAACAGCAGACATTTATACTCATTTCTTGCTAATGCATTCAGATTCATTATAAATGAGGAAAACAAAATTAATGGATTTGAGTTTACAGTGGATTTCCATTAGGGGCTTCTGTTCTAGCTGCCAACACATCTGAATTTCCTAGGAATGAATGGGTTTAACCACAGTGTAATTGTTGTTTGTATAAAATAATTAAGCTGTGTAAAAAGTTTTGTAAAAGCGTTCAAAGCAATGGGAAAATTCCCAGTTGCCTTTTCTTGCTTTTAGCACAATGATATATGTCCCCTTGTGCTTGAGCTTAAATGCATGTGTAATTTTCACAGATTGTGATATAGGATATATTTACAGTCTCACAGTACAAGGAGTTAGAGAAACAAGACTTTGGAAAGGGAAATCTTTGTCAAAACACAGATTCATGTGTTGCAAGCTGTGACAAAAGATAGTCATAGTAAAAGGAAGCATTCATGCACCTTCTAGAATGGCACTGAGAATGAAAAGACAAACCAACTGGTTGTCCATAGTTCTCAATTATTTTGCTGTCATGCATTCTTTTCGCACGAGTACTTTGTGTGGGATTGGAGGATGGGTTACAAAGAAGGAAAAACAGCTTTAACAGTGGAATTTGTTAACCCTATCACAATATAGCCCTGGGAGGGACTTCAGGAGATCACTTGCACCAAAGCTGGATGACAATCTGACCCTCAACGTTTGTGAAACCCCTGCTAAGAGTCCTTCAATTATGGCAACGTCACACCATTCCCTTGTCACCTAGTCCTCTATTACCTTAAGGTAATGGTTTTTTCTTAATAGCTCACCTGAACTTTGCTGCATTTTGAGCCCATTATTTCTTGTCCTAGCTTATTAGGACATGGAGAAGAAACTGTTTCTTTCAAATATGGATCTACAGTCTATCAAAGGACTAATGGAGGCCTGTGCAAGACACCTCTACGTAGTTTGATAGGGTGTGAAGGCTGAGAAACTTTAAAATACAGTCAGTTCCTCCAATATTTAAAGATGCCCTGCATGCTTCAAACAAATAACAGTAACAGTCAGAGCCGGACCATATGCTTAGCACACAGGCGAAGTAATTAAAAAAGTATTAAAATATTTAATGACACACATGCATAATAACCAGTAGGAAAAACAGCATACAAACAGGGAAGGAACTGGTCCAATATATGTAACAAGTAAAGGTGACTCAGTGTTGTTGGACTTGGTCTTGACAATACAATCACCAGTATGCATTATTGTGCTTCCAACTTCTGTACATAATTAATAAAAGAACCTGAGCAATGAATTCAGTGTTGAATAGTGTCTGAGTGAATGACAGATGATAGATAGGTGGTAGAGACAGACACACAAACAGGCAAAATTCATATGGTTTAGTGTGTGATTGACTGCAGAAAGTGCTGAATTGAACGGAGATCCTTCGCCAGCTGTAACCAACAGGGGAGCCTCACCAACACTTTCCTTTCTGTTTAGAGAATATATAGTATATATTCTGTATAAAGACCGACAAGCCTTGCCTTCTCTCACCTCGCTCTTCCTTGTCAAGGCCTTTCTGTCTATATAGATAGTATATACACACTATATATAGAATACACAGCGTGCACTCCTAATACAGAAAGAGAAGCCTTGCCTCAGCTCACCCTGCCTCACTGAGGTTTTTCTGTCTGTATGTAGAATAATTACAGCGGGAAAGTTGTCACTTCACCTCATCTCACCTCACCTTGAGAGGCCTTTTCTCCCCCGCGCAGAGCATATACACGACCTCTATGTGTCCCAGGATACATATGTTCCTAAGATATAGATAGCATATACTATCTGTACAGACAGAAAAGCCTCCACTAGGCAAAATGATGGGAGGTGTATGTATAGCCTCACACCACCCCTTCCCCCGGGCCTGTCCGCCCACACCCACTGGGCTACAGATGGGGCATGCGGCCCCCGTCACCCGCGGACTAAGCGGGCCGGGCCGGGCCGGGCCGGGCGCCGCCACACCGCTTCTCCCTGCCACACAGGCCGCTCCCGCACAGAGCGGGGCCGGCCATCACCCCCTCGCGGTGCGCGGGGCCAGCCACCACCCCCCCGGGGTGCGCGGGGCCCAGCGGGGCCGCGCGGCCGCCCCGCGGCGGGAACGGAGGCCGGGGCGGGCGGCGGGAGGCGGGGCGCCCGGCCTCGGCTTCGGCCTCCCGCCCGCCGCGGAGGCGCCGCCAGGGGGCGCTGTGGGCGGCGGCGTTAACGGCCGCAGGGCCGCGGCGGCGGGAGCGGCGCTCGGGCCCGCCTGCGCGCTCCTGCCCTCCCCGCTCCCGTGGGGCGGCCGCGGCCTCTCGCCCGTTGCGCCCTGTCCCTTGGCGACCCTCGACTCCCGGCTGCCATCGGGGTGGAGAAGAAGAAGAAGGAGGAGGAGGAGCGGGCCGGAGGGAGGAAGCGCTGCGAGAAGCCATGTCCGCGCCCGCCGGGCTGCCGCCACGGCCCGCCGGTGCCGCCGCCGCCGCCGTTTACCCGGGCGGGCCCGGCGCCTCCCGGGAGGCCGCGGCCCCTCAGAGCGGCGCGCCTCGCTACCAGAACGGTGAGGGGCCGGCGGCCTGCGCGGGGCCTAGCGCTGGCGGCCGCGGCGGCGGGGAGAGGCCCCCCGCGGGGTCCCCGGGGCGAGCCGTGCGGCTCCCTCACAGGGGGCCCTGCGGGGGGGCCGCTGGCTTTTCCCTCCTGCCGGGATGGCGGGAGGTGCGGGGCGCCGAGGCGGCCGCTGTGGGGGGCGGCGGGGGCGCGGGCCCGGCGGAGGGCCCGGCGGGCCGCGGCGGGGCTGGCAGGGAACGAAGCCCTTTCTCCGAAGGGCAGTAGAACCCGCCGGAGCCCCTTGGGAGAGGCGCGTCCCGCCCCGGGCCCCCGCCGCTACGTGCAGAGTTAACTTTTCAGAAGGCACAGCCTCTCCCAGCCTCCCTGAAGGAGCGAGGGAGGGGGTATCTGCTGCCTTCTCCCGAGTTTGGATCTGCTGGGTGTTGTGGCCCTTGCTTCGTGGCGTTTGGGGAATGCTCTGGAGGCCAGGGCACCTCCAGGCCTCGGCCCTGGCAGTCGTGCGTGAGTACGGGCAGAAAACCACGTATTGTAGGTGAGAGTACTTACTTCGTAACTGTTCGCGAACTTAAAAGTAGTAAGTGGGTAGGCGCTCAGACAACTGGGTCTTGGGTTTTGAGGTGAATAAACAAGATTGCGCTAGTGAGATGTGGGTCACTGAAAAACAGAGGTAAAACAGTTCAGAGTCACAAAATACTGCCTTCCTTTTCAGATGGAGAGGTATTGAGGCTAACTACTGTGAACTAAAATAATTAGCGTGCAGTTCCTCATTGTTAAATTCGTGTGATATAAAATCAGTTCTTTATTAATACACCTTGTTAACTTTTCAGAATGCCTGTATGATCTTCGTCCCCACCTGATGATGGTTCGATATCTAAATGGGGCCTCTTGCTTGCATAGAGTTTTAGCTTCTACTGTTAAACCCTTTATTTTGCAGTCAGGCTATTACGTGCACAGGCGTTTTTTCTGCACAGATTAGTATGCAGGGTAACGACCTATGAAATTTTTTACTCATGAATATTTCTCGTGGCCAAAGGGGTAGTTAGGCAATAAGCACTTACATGCCTATAAAGTAGGTTTTGAGTCACTTTGCAGATAATGCAAAAGTCACTGAAGTGAATGAAAAGGAAAGTAATTAAGTGGAAGCTTTTAGGGAGATACTAATGCCTCAGACGTGTCCAAACTTTAGTATTGTAATGCTGAGTTTTGTCAAAATTATTCAGAAAATGCCGACTTATATGGCTTTTAATAAAAAATGTCCATTATCAGGGCACAGCTACTACAGCATCAATAACCTGGAACTGGGTTTCACAGAAACAATAGAAACTGACATCATACATTCTCCTTGTGTTTTTAACTGAATGAAACAGTAATTTTTAAGAGCCGTCGTTACTGTTTGTTATTTTAGTTAATTAACTCTGTATTGCTGCTAATATTCTTAAAAACAGCTTGTTTAAAACCTTGTAGTAGACCATTTATTTTCTGTGAAACACTTATTCTTTAATTCTGAGAAATTTATACACTGTCCGGTAATAGTCTTGATTTTTTTATTGTATAACTTGCTAACTGTTCAACTTAACTCTGGCTTCTGTGTTCCTTAAAATATCTTACAATGATGTGTATTTGATGATTTGTAGGCGAGAACTCTGAATTTGTCATTTTCTGTCATTTAGCTATAGCATTCCAGTATTTTTAGATTAGTGTATCTGTCTTCTTTTAGTACTCATCTTCTGAAGTTGTAACACAGGATTTGAGGCTTCCTTTTTAAACTGTAATAGGAGGGGGAGTAGAGGGGAATAGTAACAGAAAAAGACTGTACTGGAAACTTCTATTCTCTGATAATTTTTTCTATTCTGTCCTAAATTTCACAAAGAGGATTGTCATTGCTTTTGAAATTTAGTTTTACATCAGTATAATGGAGTTTAAATGTAAGATAGTTAAGTGAACACAGCTATTTCTGTATTGGCTGAAAGAAAACACTAGTGCATCCTTTCAGATGTTTAGAGTGCTCTGTGTTTTAATTTCATAAAACGTAGATTTTTCAAGTAAAACTCTGAAGTTACTGGGCTCTGATTTAAGAGGGGCTGTTTTTTGCAGAAAGCAAGCAACCTGTTGCACGTACAGTGATACTAAAAAGGATGTATAGCTTTGTTTTTAATAAATTTTGCCCGGTTCAATGACCAAGTCCATTTGAGACCCTCGGAGACTTCAGTTTCAGTATAATTTAGGTTTGGTTTTGGTTGTTGGTTTTTTTTTAAATAACTTCTTGTTTGTATTTTATTATTTTTTTCTTCTCTCTTACAGTGCTCTCAGTTTGATCCTATACTGAAATTAAATGTTTGGTTTTTTTTAAAAAAAAAAAAAAAGCAGCCCGTGTTTGGGGGGGTGTTCATAAGTCTGGGGCTTTAAAATACAATTCTTCTGAATAAAGTCTTGCAAGTTTGAGAAGCTTTTATTGTAGTAGTCTTACAGGGGACTTTGTATCTAAATGGAAAATGACCTGTTCCCTAATTTCAGCATAATAAAATGTTGCTTGTTAAATCAGTACTAAAAGATGATGTATTTTCCCAGTAGCAATGGAGGACTTCAGTGCTAACAAATGAAGGAGCTAGACGTTAATTCCATGGCTGAGCTGTTGTGAGAGCTCAGCAGTGGCTTGGTTTGCTGACTTGTTTGCCGGCAATGAGCAGGGGACAGTAGTGCTGCCCCCTGTCCATCCCGTAAGGGACACGCGAGGGAGCTGTGGTGAGTCTTCTCTGGGGGTGGGTAACGGGATGTTAAAAGTCACAGAAAACTAACAGGTGTTCTTGGCTAGAAAGGAAGTTGGTGTTGTAGGGTACGTAGACTACACGTAGGTAGGGTACGTGGCAGATGGCTAAATTGTGCAAGTGAGAGAATGCATGGACATAAAACGCAAACAAACACGACACTAGCAAGCAAAGCTTTACTAATTCACATAGTGGTATAGCGTAGCCCTGCGCCTTTTTTTTTATGTGGTGGCTTTTCACCCCCTTAAAAAGTGATAAGGTTTTTGGGGTTCACCTATTAATGTCTGTGCAGTTATACCTTATAAGGTAATAATTTGTCTGTACAAGGAGAGGTTCACTGCTTTCATTATAGAGGTGGCATTTTAGCAGTACACCTTCTGTGCGCAGCTAAAGTTTGCAACTCCTCTTGTGGAGTTTTTTTGAGAGATTTGTCAGGCGTTTTGGGAGGAAGGTAGAGTACCTGAGACATCAGGACAGATTGTGCAATTAATCAGGTTTCAAAATGACAGTGAAGATGTACCCAGATTTCCAGTGTTGAAAACTGTCCAATTATCTAGTCATCATTAGTAGCTTCAGTTACTAATTGCAGTACAAAAATTACTTTCTACTCGCATTCTTTATAATCAAATGGACAAAAAACTCACTTCAGATAATGGGAATAATCTTTCATCTGTAATTGTAGGACTTGCTTTTAAAGGACTGGGAGTTTGAAATCAAAAATATTATTTTTTTGATGTCAGGTGTGTGTGTCTTAGTGAGGTCTTCACAGAATTTATACTCTTGTGTGCTCATGTATAATTTTAAACTTATAGATGTTTCTACTTAAAAATGTGAATGAAGATGACTCGGGCATTCTATAATGTAGAGACTGATGTCTTCTATTGGTAATTTAATCTGTCTTTATTTATGGTGTGTGTTTTTAAACCAGAGCTAGATACTGCAAGACATTATAGTAGATGATTTGATATGCAACCTTTTATTCAGAAGTCAGGTGCTCCTAAACCAGGTTCTAGATTATACCTGCTCAGTTAGTTTATTCCGCATATTTTAGTATAACAAATGCACAAACTCTTCAGAGAAAACATCTTTTCTTGCCATCTTAAGTGACATAACTGCTTAAAGCAATAAGCCTTGACAGACATAAGTTATTGGTGTATTTTTAAGTTTGCTCTTTCAGACTTTAAAAAAGCCGGTCGAAAGTCTGCCAGAGTTCACATAGCTGTTAATTACTTGCTAACTCAAAATAATTTTCCTTTAAAGGAGAATAAACTACAGAGCTCTATGAAGCAGCTCCCACTTTTTCAAGAAAATAGTGAATCGGAAGCATAGTTACATACTCTCCTCAAAAGTCAGGATGTAATTTTTTTTTGAGCTCCTTATGCTTTCTTCCAAAGTGCCTTTCTGTCTTTTGACCCAGCAGTCCAAGTTACTGGTCATTTTTTAGCTCCTTTCTCTTCTACTCAACTTTCTGGGTTGTCAATTATGAAAAGGCATTTTTAATTTTATCAGAAAGCAATTTTGGACAGTATATTCCTTGCTTACAGGATTCTGTTAACAAATTCATTATTAAAATTGCCTTGCAAGTTAATCATAGAACATCTGGGTGTTACTTGGAGAACAGTGCCTTTCAAGAATTTCAAGACAAGAGAAGTAATACTTACATTTTGTAATCGTTGTAAATATAAGGGGGGAAATCAACAATTCATTATTATCACAGCTGCTGTTTAATTTGTGAGTGGCCCAGTGCTGTGCTTGTGTTTCTGTTCACCGAGGGCTGGGAAATAACACCATAGTCATTCAGCATGACATAAGCAGTAGGGTGTGGTAATTTTAAGAAAGTTATCCAGGGAAATGCATTTGTGGCTCACTAGAAAATAAAAATAGCATTCAGGAAAAGAACTTGAGGAAAAACTTTCAGATTTACCATTGATCAGTTGGCATTGAAAACAACAGCTTGGACATAGTTAACATTTGGTCTCTAGCAAACAAGTACTTGTTTGACCCTTGCTGGGCCAGTATGTAATTAACCTCTAATGTTGCAGAGCCAGTTGCAGTGACAGCAGAGGTCAGTTTCTCTGATATCAACATCTCTTACACCTGATGTAAGTATCAGGCAGTAAACAGAAATGAAGTGCCTTGTCAGATACTCTCTAGTTTCATAAAAATGTCGGTTTTCATAAAAGCATAATACACAAGAACATAAAGTGCTGCAGGGCAGTTATTTTTGTCATTTATCTTGGTCACTGTATTGAGGATTTGTGAAGAAGAGTACCTGCATTTTTATATATTGACATATTGTTTTGACTGCAGGTTTTCATTTTCTATATTCAGTCAGTCTCTTTAAGGCATACTGTTGTATTCAGACACTTAGAAACATCAGTTTGGTGCTTACTGTTGCTCACTATTTGTTTAAATATTAAGCTCCTAAAAGCTCTTACAAATATTCAAAGTACAAGTGTGAGGCATACAGTCTTGGCATGGAAACGTCTTTGGATAATGGAAGCAATCCGTTTTTCTGTTACTTCTCTGTGTGTTTGCAAATTACTTCAAATATTGTATTTTGCATTCCTTATACTTGGTTTGTTCTCTTTCTGCTGATGGAAATTGACCTCAAAAATAGTGACAGAAAACAAGAAGAAACCAATTGTTGGTTAGTTAAAGTACAGAGTCCATTGGCACTACTGGCAGATGCACCTTTAATACGTGTGACATTTTCTCTTCATTTCAGGTCCTGTGCAGAGTCGGATGCAGTTCCCCTCTGGCTACGCCTCACATCCTCCAAACTATAGTGTGCCCTCAGGACACTATTCCCAAGTGCCCAATAAAGCTGTTGCTTCACATTTGGATAATGAGTATAGAGCCAATTACTACCCTACTTACTATTCAGCACCAGCACAAAATGTTATGACACCTTCTGTGGGTACCCGTGTGTTGAATACACAGGAATCGCAGCAGTTGTACAACAAAACTCCTCCTCATACAGTGGGGTCAGCTGAAGGACCTATTCAAGGAGCAATATCATCTGCATCCTACTTGCATACGAGTGCTCAGCAGTCATATTCAGCATTCGGTAATCACTACAGCACTTCTGTCAGCTCTTCAGTTGCATCTCAGGGATTTCCCCTTAATTCTGATCACTACACCGTGCCCGTGGTTTCCAGTGCCATGTATCCTAACGTTTCCTATCCTGCAGCTGCTGGCAGTGTGTATGGGCAGGCATTTACCTCTCAGAGCCTACCTGCTGTTGGACCGTTCAAAGAGACAAATACGTTTTCTAGCCAGAGTACATCAGTACCTCATTCACTTCAACAGCATGTTCCTGTGGGATATAATTCGACATTATCAACTGTTTCATCTGCTCAGTCTGTTCAAGACAACCTCAGCAGGAATCTCACTGGATCGGTTGCTAAAGTAAACAACCAAATAAATACAGGTATGGTATTATTTGAAGGTTAGTGAACTTCCAGATGTGTCTGGGAAACATCAGAAATCATGTGCTTTTCTTGGTTTGTACTTGTTCGCTATGTGAAATTCTCTATTGCAGTTTTGAATTCTGAATTCTGTCCTTATACATTCTTGAAGTTTTTCTCATTTGGTTACCACAGTCCTTACAATAGCAGCTAATCATATCACTGATATGTTTCTATTAAGAGACAGAGAAAAAGACACTATTTGGGGGATGGTTTTAATTTATTGGGGTTTTTTATCATGTACGTGGCCTTGGAAGGGAATTTTTTCATGTGGTTTTAAAGGAATGTGTAATTTCTGAAATAAGTCTATTAATCACAAAGGTACTTTTTTTTTTTCCTTTTCTGGCTAGAGATTTGTTTTAAGTCATGATCTATATTGATTCTTTAAATTTTACCTAAGTGAACATGTATGCACTCCTTTCTTCAGAAAGTTCAGAAAAAGCAGAAGCCTACATGGGTTTGGAGGCAATTGTTTTTTTTTTTTTAATTAATATTTTTGATAATCATTTGAATGAGAGAGCAATTTTGGTGGTTTTAGCTGATTTTTGTAAGCAACAACTTGATGTTTTTAGTATGGATGTAGCTATAGAGAATGAAGTTGTGAAGGTGCCAGTTGAGGTCAAGTATACTCAATCCTTGCTAGTAGTTGCAGCTTCTGCTTCATAGGAAAAATGAGTACAAGTTCATAGTAGGCAGTACTTAGTAGGAAGAATGGAAAAGATTAGAGATGTGGGAGTGCCTCCACATTGAAACATCTTGCTCTCCCTCTGAGAGCCCAATAGTATGTGCAGGAAAATTCTGGTTTTCTTTCTATACTGGTAATTTTCTGACTTCATGCAGTTTTGACTTGTAAGCTGTGCAAGACTAATGGTTTTCTTTTTCTGATGAGACAGATATTAGAGAAGTGTAGAATGTTCCCTTTCTATGCCAGATATTTCAGATTATAGTTCAACATGGGAATTGTTTTAGGACTCCTTGTAGCGGAGGTTTTATAAGACCAAGGACTTCTGAAAGAACATGATTTTGCTTGATGGTAAAGCTTTGCCCGGGAAAAACAGCTAAGCTTAAATCAAGCTCATCTAATCCATACCAAGGTTGAATTTAATTTCAATATTGCTTTTTTCCCCCCAAGACTAGGATGTAGAGTGTCATCCTTCAGCTCAGTTTTAGTAGTTGGAATATTAGTGGATTTGAATTCTGTCTCTGTGAGGTGCTCTGTGCGATTTTCTTTAAAATTTCAAAAAATACGAAAAAAAAAATCTCTTTAAAAAGAAAATAGGGAGCTCCTTGAAAAGCTTCTGAAGTTAATGGCATTTCAAGGCTGAGCATAAAAATTAATTCTTTCAAGGACTAACGGTTTAAAACTGGCCAAAAAAAATTGATTCTGTTGAGCGCAGAATCTACAGCTGGTCTTGGCAGAATGCAGGTATCATTCCAGAATAGTAAGATTTGCAGTAGTCATATGAAAACAACTTGTTTTTTCAGACTGGTAGTGTTTTATTTACAGAAGTTTTTAATTTAAATGCCTGTTAACTTTATGTCCTTTGAGGGTGTCTTGAAGTATATTATTTGTTCATAACAATATTTTTTTATAAGGAACAGCTGTTTTAAAGGTGGAGCAGTGGAGCTGACCAGACCATGAAGAGCAATACAAGCCAAAGATAGTCTTATTTCTGAACCATTCAGCGCTCTTCTGAAGGGAGTGATTGAGTTAATACATGGCCTCAAGAAGAAGTAGTAATATTACACTTGACTTTCAAAGAGCTGATGATAGAACTGGCTGGGGTAGTGGTGTGGAATAGGTACACACTTTGCAGTTAAGAAAATAAACACTGGTCCACTGTCTGTTACATTTGAGTAATATTACAGTACTTGGTTCGTTTGTTGGACTGTAGGCATAATGACTTAAACCACATTCTTTCTGAGCTTGTAGAGCTGAGCTAAGCATGCTCCGTGCTTCCTTGCACAGTGGGCTGGATTGTGGAACTGATTTATCTGGAGAATAACTTTTTTCTGTTCCGTTTGAATCCTGGTTCAACCTCAGCATAGAAATGATTCTATATTTACTGACTGGGAAAGAGCAAATAAAGGTAGCAACCAGTAGCTAGGCTGAAGGAAGAGCCGGGCTGTTTCATTACTAAATTCTAAAGACTTACACCATTTTTGAAGTCTGGGGCTAAATAGACTGCCTCCAATAATATCAGACTTTTTTTTTTTAGTCTAGAATTCAACATCTTTGGCTAAAATATATTAAAAATTCAATTGCTACAACACCTGACTAATAAAAGATGGCAAATAATTGTTTGGTCCTGGCATAATTGATTTACTTCTTGGGACACTGATACAGTGCAGTCTTATTGTTCTCAGATGGAGTCATTTTATAGATAGCATTCGAATTGCTTGCAGCCTTTAAAAAAAGGAGTTGGATCTTGAAAATTATTTGCCATTTCTTGTACCTCCTTGGTAAGTGTCTGAGTACAACACACAAGGAATTTAAGGAAATGATGAATGATTCGTAAGAAGGAATTTTTCTGAATATTTCATCCTCCCTGCTGTTCTCCAGGAAGGAAATGATGATGGAAAACAGTTGCAGTCTGTTCTGTGCATAGTTTTTAGCAAATTGCTTGAAAAAAATTTAAGATGTACTGAAATTCCTAAGTGTGCTTTCTGTGACTGCTCATGTAAAGAAATTTTGATGCACTATCCTGCTATTAGTCAGAGTGCCAATAAGACAGTTTGCTATCATTGCTGCTGTGCTGTGAAAAAAGGCCCCTCACAACCCTGAAGTTATAAATAAGCAAATCTTAGAAGGACTGTCACTCAGGATATTACTGTCTTAGTGTATTTTTCAATAGTAGTTTTGTGCAGTGTGAACACTAAGAGCTCTCTGTGATGAAAATGAAACATTGTTTATATTAGAAGAATGCCATGTTTTTAACAAAATGTGTATGTTTAAACAGGACTTACTCAGGAAACTTCGGCTGGCATAAGCTTTTCAGAAATTTGGTGATTTCTGAATTGTTTTCTACTTGAATCAGGAAAATTCCAAGCATTGGACTTACAATTAAATTTTTAAATAAACTAGTTTCTGTAGGGCCTTGGAAAGCCCCCAAAATGCTGAATTTATTAAGATCAAACCCCTGAGCTGCTGTATGTCATGTACTGAGGACCTAGAACTGCAACAAAATCTTTTTCTAAAACTTTGGCAGTCATTGTCTGAAATCACTGAAGTACTTCCAGTGAAGCTTGCTGAAATTTCACTAGAAGAAAAGACGACATTTATTTTAAGAGGCATCTTTTGCTGGCAGTTGACCTGTTTTGATGAATAGCAGCCAGTGAGAATAATTTTCTTTGCTTTAGGAAGTATAAATAAAATAGAATACAAATATTTGAGTTTTTCTCTTCTTGCTGGCTTAAACTAGTTTCATCTAGCAAAAATGCCCTCTTCTAGTTTTAAATTCTGTATTTCAGCAGAACAATGTTGATATAAATCTGTCCAGAAATGGTATTATGCTATGTAAATAACACACCCTCTATTATTTAGGCTTTTTGTCTTTCTAGGTCAGTAACTTTCCTTAATGTTTTTCCAGCTTATTTCAGCTGAAATCAGTGCACTCTGATTTTTCTTGGTGCGTTCCAGTCAGTGTGGATGTCAGCCAGGGTGCCCAAATTTTACTGGACTCCCCCCTGCCTCCCTGAGGAGAGGGAGATAGAGAACTCCTCCTGTGGGTATATGGTGTGGGTTTCTTTGCTTCCTGGATCTTGTCTGCTGTCCTGTAATCATAGGCAGTCTGCTTGAGCAGGAGACACTTTAATTTCTTTCTCTCATGTACATACTTCCCCTTATGTCAGATCAGGATCTAAAGTCCTTGCTGCCCCAGTTCCATAGAAATGCAGGCTATAATCCTGTAAATCTGCTAATATAGGTGTGGTCGGAAAAAGGGGAAGGACTGCAGCCGAGATACAGAAAGTCGGGGAGATAGGATGCTGTTGAAAACCAAGCTGCAGGGAGATGGTAAATCTCTCAGTAGAAATTGCATGGTATGTTGCAGGGGGGCAGGCAAGAAGTCAAGATCATAGCTGTAGCAACTCAAAAGGGATGGTTCTTGCATCTCTTCTGAAAATTTGAGAAGATACTGTGGTGATACACTCTTTAACTACTACCTGCAGGTCTCAAGTTGGAAATGAAATAAAAACTTTAAGTGATAGCGTATAGGAAAAATAATGAATTACACTGCTAATTTGCACAGCTCTGCGGATTCCTTCTGTAGCATACCTTTTAACTGTAGATCTTTATTGGTACGTGGCTTTTGTAACCAAGTGGTGTACTTGGGCATTTTTAGTGCAAGAGAGGTTTGTGGTTGAAAGGCACGAGGGAAAACTTCTGTGCACATTAAAGGTGAGAGGAGTAGAACATGAAAAACAGAAAATACTGTGTCATTGAGATTGGGGTTTATATTTATTGTAGCCTGACAAAGCTCTTAGCTTCTCATGACATCGGTTGGTGGGAATGTTGTATGGCCTGATTGGGCTTGTCCTGGATAAGCCGATGGGAAACTTGTACTCTAAACTGCTCTTCATTCCAGCTTTGTCTTGAGCTAAAATGTACCATCCTAAATTATAGTACTTATATGACAGGGCACAATCTTCTTACTGGCCAGAGGAAAAAAAAAAATTGATAGCCTAATTACCATAACAGTAGATTGTCTCATGTGATGATAGTTACTAACAATGTATTTTTACAGATTAACTTTGTCCAAGTGTTTCCTTTGGTCTTAGTTACTTATGGCTTTCGAAAACTTCCCAGAGTCAACAAATGAAGTTTAACGTGATTTTGCATGTTGGATTTTTGTGCGAAGAAAAAATTACGTTTGTTTTTTTTTCTCAGAGTTTAATAATGTTTTCTTACAATGCATGTAAAAGATCCATGTAATTTTTAAGGATATTTTGGATAACTTTTGTTTGAGAATAGATACTAGTACTTGGCAGGAAGGTATTACATCTTTAGCTAATCCAGGTGTAAATTGGTTTTGGCTTTGAACGTGCGACACTGACGTAGCATTTAGCATGCTCCACAGCAGTGCTTGATGCTGCAAGCATTGCTATATTGACTTGAAGTGTGGAAAATACCGTAACTCCCAAAACAATTCTCTGCTACAAACCTAGGTAAGCACACTAATGTCGCAAAGACCTTCCCTTGTCTTGCGTATCTCGCTTGAGGAAGCTGTGTAGCTACCCTAAGAAGAAAGTTTCTGCTGACAGGTGCTGCTGCTTCTGTGAGGAGTCTACAAGACGTAATGTGTAGAAGCAGAGGTTATAGCAAGTACATTTCAATAGAAAATGCTGTGTGGATGTACTTTGGAAAAATACATATCCTAATTTTGATTTTGATAACACTTGTGAAAAAGCTGTATGTATGCTCTACATTATATTTGAAAACTGCATAATAAATAAAAGTTCCATTAAGGTGCTGAAAATGTATGCCGTTAATTTTGACAGTAAATTAGATAAACAGAAGGATCACTTTAAGCTGCCTCTTCTTCCCCCTCTAAAGGAAGCCTCAACTTCCCCATAAAGTCCTTTCAGATATCAACTCCATTATTTAAGGAAAAATCAGGGACTGTATGAACTACACTGCTATATGTGCAGAGAAAGCAAAGTTAATATTACATGTGCATCCTCTAGTGAATTCTGTAACTCAAATAAGTACTCTACAAATACAAACAACAAATTTTGTTCTTGCTTAATTTCTGTGTTTTACTGAGTTGTATTGGTCAAACCATTTCCTTTCTATTCTTATTTTTAATAGTTTGGTCTGTTGGGTTTTTTTTGGTTTTTTTTGAAAGAATCATAATATGATGATTTTTTTCAATTTATAAACAAAGAGTGACCCTCTTAAATGCTAACTTAATTGAAGTTACATTGTCCTTATCTGATAGGAATTTCAACTGGACTATGTTAAATCTCTCAAAGCACTAATCTGACTTTTTAAAGCAGATTATATCTAGTCCAGATGTTTAAAACACATCAGAAGTTCTGCGGAATACTCAGGGTTGATTGAAACAGATTGCTTGGAATATGGGTCTCATAATTGAGTACCAGAATTGCAAAGTGCCAGCCCTGTGAAGAAGGCAGAATATTGGTCTACTACACAGGTGACTTTCAGGTTTCCTGGCTGTGGGAGGAATATTGAGAGGGAGCTATCCCGCATGGACTGCTTTCCTCTTATCTGGGAAGAGGAACTTGTGAAAGGATGGAGTTGTGGGGATGGATCAAAAATAGATCAATTTAGCTTCTGCTTAATCTTGATCTTGCTACATCATGCTTTCCTTTTTGCTGTTTAGTTGTCAGAGCAATTTGTTCATTTTAATGGAGTTTTAACAATACGGGTATTTAAAAAAGCAACCAACTTTTCCATATGTACTTGTTTGAAGGCATCTGTCTTCAAAGTACTGTATTGTTTTTGTAGTTAGTGTGAAATCAAATGTGATTGCATTGTGTAATTGTCTGTGCAAATACAAACAAAGTGTTTCTGCTTTCTGCTGTTGTTTCCAGGTGGCATTGATTCTTCACAGCCTATGCACTCTGTGAGCCAGAGCATTCCGTTTACCAAGCCTGGGGCTGGAACATCTGCTTCCTCTGCTGTGATCTCATCAGTAAGGACCCCTGCTCCAAGCCTTTCTTCACAGCCACGATCTTCACCCTCTGTTACACAGTCACCAGAGTCAACCCTTCAGGAAGGTACTAAAAGGGAATGGGAAGTTACAGTACAGGCTTCTGCCCAGTTCCACATGCTCACATGAATGCTGGAAGCTTTATTGCTGCTCTTCTGCATTTGTCTGACTGGAGTACACCTCTTGCATCTCATCAGGCTCCCTTGGTGTTCTTGTTTTGTACCACCTTGGTTCTAGCTTCTGTTAGCTCTTCTGTTTGATTTCCTTTGGCCATATGTCATCTTTGGCTTGTTTGTCTTGTTGGCAGTCTTACACGTCTCTTCCTCAAAAAGCCCTTCTTTTAGTTCCCTTATTCTTCCAAAAAGCTGCTCATTATTTTAACTTCTTGGAAGAAGGTCTTAAGTAGCTTTTGTAATCAGTCTGTATTGAAAAACCAGGTGTAGACTAGCAATTTGCTAGCGCTAGCACTGGGAAACAGAGTGAGTTTGAGTATTAAATTCAAACTGATGGAATTGTTTTCTTACTCCCTAGCTGTAAGCTCCCATGGAAAGCTACTGCAGGAGTTCTTGTGGGAGAACAGAGGAGTTCTTGTATAAGCTCCTTCCTGTTCTGATGCTGATAGCCTCTTGACAAAGAATCAGTTGGGTCTTGAGCCTTCTTCAGCCATACTAATTCTGACCTGATGTTGTGACTTGCCTCTTGACTATTACATGTTTCTGTATCTAGTATTCCAAATCTAATTTACTGGCTCATTTCTTTTTTTTTTTTTTTTTTTTTGCTGTGTTTTCTCTTGTTAATTTCAGAATTTTAAATTCTTATGGAAAAAGAACTTGGTGTGTGAGGTGGAAGTAGGCATGAATTTTGTCCAGAACAATGTGATATGTCTAGTGTTCAAAATAGTTCCCAAAAGCATAGTGTGTGCCTGTCACAGCATGTTTTTTATTCTTAAATTTCAAAGTTCTCTGCTATAAATGTCTAAATTTCCCCTTTTCCTCCATTTCCTCCTTTTTCTGGTGGAGTGGAGAATGTAAAGAAGTAACTTGTCTGTGAATCAGCTCTGTATATCTTACAAGCAAAAAGAGAAGTCGTGTGTACAGTGTACCATTTTAAGGAAAATGATAAATCAGTTTTTGGAACTGTGCTTGGTTCTTGCACAGTTTTATAGCTGATTTTGATACTGGGTAGAATTTGTACTGTAGATGTGCTTGCTAGAAAAAAACTGTTGCTTCATCTTCCAAAGGAATCGCATAACCGTGTTTCTAATGAGAAAAGGGATTTTAGCTGTTTAACTGTGCTTGCCTTGATGTGCAATATATATGTTCGTGCAGTGATTCCTGTATAATGTGTGAACACTTAGTACATTAAGTACAAATCACTGCGGTCACTGCTGAACTCTTCACTAAATTCAAATAATTCCATATAAGTGAAGGTTAATGCAATATGTCGCTGAATGAGCAGGCTTTAAAACCAACAATATACCTATGTCAGGAATATAAAGATAAGTTGTCAGGAGCTTGCATTGATCTAGTTGTATTTACATTAATATAATCAATAATAAATCCATCTACATGTCATCACACATGTATGTTTCTATGTTTAGATGGTATTTTTGTGGGCATTAGAAGACTTGAACTCTTTTCATTTAGTTTCATTTGAGGAGTCTGAAATACATAATGAACTCTCGTACCTTTTTATCAATAGTTAAGTGTGATAACTTTACTTGTAGAAATTAACCTACAGAAAAAATAGAACACATCTGCTGAATATTTGTCTGGGTTGTTAGAATTCCAAGTGTGTTTCTCAAGCAGAGATTAAATGGACAGATTTTTTTTCTTATTATAGAGTAGTGTTGTCTACATGAAAGCATTCTGGAAAACCAGTTTGAATTAATTTTTAAAGTGGATTTCATTGTTTTAAGCTCCTGTGTGGGCATTCCTATACAGAATTAAAATGTTCTAATTGTTTACTTGGCTAAGTTCTAACAGGACAAAAAACTTAAAATGTATTAAAGCCTGTTTCATCTTACATAAATATCTGTACAAATTTAATGCAGATAAACTAATTTACTTGAAAACGGCATCCTAGAGATGAATTTTGAGAATGTGTGTCCTGTCTCGTTGTTATCTTAGACTTCCTTAGGTTTTATGTTGATGAGAGGAGCTGATGAGTAAATGAAAATAACTTATAGCAACGAGTTTAAGAATGGAGAAGAGGAGGGTTCATTTTGTAAGAACTACTCTTTGTAATATTGAGATCTTAATGCCATAGTAAATTTGTTGAAAATATGAGGGTTATGGGTAGAGAGCCAGTTAAAGAACTTCAGAATATAGTTTATTTTTGCGGCTGGTTATTTCATTTTCATTTTTGTTGAGGCCTCCGTTATGAAACATAAGCCACATAAAATGTAGGCTTTACATTTTAAAGACTTTCATGGTATGGGTGATTGTACTTAGAATACCTAAATAGTTGGTTTATTTCATAGGCAAATGAGCTCTTATCCCAGTTTATCCTTTTGTGTCCTCCCACCTACATTTCTAGGTGTCTGTAAAATATAGCAGGATAAAGCCTTAGAGTGTGATGATGATATATTACAGGTACACTGGTAGCAGGGTTTAGAAGTTTCCAGTCCAAGAAATTTGTGATGATTTAAATTACATGGTTGCATTTTAAGCCAGACCTATGAAGTAATCTTGCTCTAAATAAATAATGATTTCAAAATAAAGCTTTTGCAGTTTTAAGAGTGGGAGATTTTAACATTGTTAGCAACTCTGTAAAAGATACTAAGCAGAGCTGAGTTGTCACAACAGAAATCATGATTAGGCACATGGTGGCACTTGGAACCGCTGTCTTCAGCCACCCATTTGTGCCCTTTAGTTGCTTTCTCCCTTGTGCTGGCCAGTGAACCAGAATTGGAGGCTTCTCCACCTGAGAGTGACTTTTTAAACTAGGTTATTTTTAAGCCAGATCAGTTCTCAGATTGTTTTTGTGGCTGGACAGTTGTGCTAGAACAACTCAGGAGTATCCTAAAGGCAGAAATTTGTAGTACTGTTGGCAATGAAAATAAAAAATCTATGCAAACTCATAAGGCTGGTAAGAGTCAAACCAACCCCGCCTCCAGAGGATTCATAGTGATATACTTCATGATTCCTAAACTTGTGTGTCACTAGCGTATTTTTTTAATCTCTTTTTCTGTGTTCTTTCTGAACACGTGCATCCTTTATGTATGTAACCAGTGACTGGAAAAGGGGGAGCTTTTGCAGTAGAAGTTTGTTTTCCAAAAAAAACATTCCAAAGACTCCAAAGTAGCATTACTGGAATGACTAATTCAGTCTTTCTCATCTGCCTATGCCTGGAATTTTTGCATTGGCATGCCCCTTCCAGGTAGATTTGCTTTTTTTTCTTCTCCTATCTGTGTACATGGTATTTGTTAGAGGTCTGTCTTTGCACTCTCACGCTGTGCCCATCTTCTTTTACTTTGGCTCTCAGCGTTACAGTGCATATCTTCTTGTCATCCTGACTTTTTTTTTTCCTCTTTTACTTGCATGTTACTTATTTTAAGTTGTTTTTTCTCCTTCACAATAATGCAGTTGTTCTGTCTTATTCCTCAGTAGCTCTCCCAGGCCTGAGAAAGGACATAGTCTCCTTGGCTGTAGTCTGGTTTTGCAGAGAGAATGGTTTTCTTCTGTCCTCCTTATCAAGTGCATCTGGCAGCCTTCATAAAAGATGGGGCTGTGAATCACTTGAGTTAGTCCTGTGTTTTAGCAGTATAGAGAAATGTAGAAATACAGCATTGTACTGCCTTGGTTGCACGTGGGTTGATTGTGACAACTTGTATTGTGGAGAAACTTGATTGGAATTGTAGGAGTATTAATGCAGTAGATAAGGTGAAATAATGTCAGTCTCTTCTTGCACTAACCTCTGTCTGAAAGTTTGGCTTCTCAAGAATGTTGTGATATGGTTTTGCTCTGGTTTTGTTTTTACTTCCACTGTTTGAATAGATACTCTTCACCTTGATTCTGCTGTTTTTTCTTGAGTGAAATTGAAGTGGTCCTCTTGGGTTCATTTGCCAACCCTTTTTAAAAAAAGCCATGAAACTAACAGCATTTTTAGCTTATCATTCAAATAACATAAAGGTTGATGTAGTTGATTTAAGTTGTGGATGGGGGAATTATTAATTACCATGATGGCTTCAGATTATGCATAACATACAACACTTCTGTACTGCTTTACAGTGTTAAAATAAAGAACGCTAATGGTGCCACAGTGCTTCTACAGGGAAAAAAATCCCAAACCCTCAAGAATCTGAAAAATTTTGAAGACTTTGGAAGAATTAGGATATTTTCTTGCTATAGCAATCCATTGGATTGCTAAGAGAGAAACAGTGGTCGCTTGCATTTAGTTAGGATGTCTATGCCAGACTACGAGCATATTTAAAACCCTTGCTAACCCTGCCTGTGACAAGAGAAACTTAAGATTTCTTCGAGGTGCTGTAATTGCATCAATAATGAGTAATGTAGGAAACTAATTATAAGCCATTGCTGCATGCTTTACTCTGTTTTAAAATGGTATATGTATGTGTTGCTTTTGTGTATCGTTCCCATATGTTTAGAGTAGATGTTGTAAAAACCAACCAAACAAAAAAAACAACAAAAAAACCCCACTACCAAAAAACCTTCTAGATCATGGTTTGGAGGTGACTGGTAACAGTTGTTGCATTGTCACCAGATCTTAATAGTGGATAGTGTATTTAGGTGCTTAAACACGGGTCTATGAGCCTGAATTTAGGCACTAATTTAAAAATAAGACTAACCAAGTTTTTGTGTTTACCTAGCTTAAATTTCACTGACTGTATTGCTGAGGTGTATGTTTGTACTCTTGCATGTACTCTCGCAGCAGTATATTTCATTAATTTCTGACAGCGTTCAGAATTCTGTGAATTATTCCTGACTTAAAAAGGGCAGGTGTGCCAAGCAAAAGTTTATTATTAATGTTTCCATAACACAAATAATTTGAATTTATCTGGGAAGGAACTCCTTTATCTCAATATATAAACTTCTAAAAGTATTCCAGTGGACAAACTGATATTAAATACATATATAGAAAGTCTGTGTGTGTATAACTTCCTGATATACATGCACATACACACACACACACACATATATGTATAAAATGTCCTGCTAACTTCCATGTGCTACTAATACTTTGCTGAACTAGCCCACTAAAAACTGCTTCTGCTGTACTGCTTATATAGTTCATATATGAACTATAGTTCTATAGTCTAGGGTTGTAGATTTTAACTTTTTGCATGTTGGGATTTTCTTTAGAACGGCTAATTTCTCTCACTTTTAATGCAATGATTTGTGACTTTCGTTTCTCATCTTTCTGGTCTGTCTGACTCTTATGTTTGTGCTTTCCACTTCACAGGCATGCAGTATGGTGGATATGTTAATAATCAAGCTAGCTCTGCACCAGCTCCCTTGTCATCAAGTTCAGATGATGAGGAAGAGGATGAGGAGGATGAGGAAGCAGGTTGGCTTTAGCTTTACACCAGTATCTCGTTCTCTTCCTACTCAAGTTTTGTTCCGTATTTCCATCCCCTGAACCTTTTTTTTTTCCTTTAAGACAAAATGTCACTCACTTGTCATGTATCAAGTTAACTAGAAATTTCCCAGCTGTTGTTAGTATAGTAAACAAAAAGGAGTTCAGTAGTGGTCAGCAAATGGGGTTTTTTTGTCATATTAATATCAGATGTTTTATGTATCTAACAAGTAATATTCACAACTTGCAAGACTCCCATATTTTTAATATTTTGATTTGCAGTAGGTTTTAAACTCTGAAGATAACTAGCTCTAGAACTTAGACTGATAATCGCCTATGTTAAGCAACTAGATGCCATTGATATTGTTACATTAAACACTGTTTACCTTGTTTCTCATTTTACCTATAGGGAACTCTTACAATTAAGGTAGTAAATATTGAAAGGTAATAAGTGTGCTTTTTAAGGCAGTAAATTAATTTGTGCTGCTTTTTTTTTCTCCTTCCAAGGTATGTCTCTATGCTTGGGCACATAGGTTCGGTTTTAACCTGCTTGCTTTGTATGGAACTTTAAAAGCTTGTTTACTTTTTTTTAAGAAGCAGTTTGTCCTGATTGATTGAAATGTTACGTTCTTGGTTGCAAGGGTTCTGCCTGTATTTTGTCAGAATGGCCTGGTTTTGTGCGTTTGATGTTTCTCACCACCTTAGTTTCTTGGATGGTAGCTTTTTGCTTCTAACTTAAAGAAAAGTCTTTACAATCTATGTATGAGTGGTAACAGTGTAAAAAGCTTTTTGAGGTTAAACATTAGATTTCTATCCTTGTTGATAGATGGAAGTAATAGCACGTACCTTGTGCTGATACACTACTCCCATTTGTGTGTGCTGGCTTTGAGTATTAATTTGGGATAGCAAACTTTTGTGACTTTTCCTTTAAGCTTATAATTCATATTGTAACTAGACAGAAAAAAATCAGTGCCATATAATTCTGAGTTTTATTAAAATAATTAAATCATAAAACTAGAATACTGTGAAAATACCTTAATGCGCTCTTAATGATATCATGAAGAATGGAGCAAAACAATGATGACATCCAGGTCATAATTAAGAACAAGGTGATAGGTTTATGTTAACAGTTGAATTATTAGTAGAATATTAGAAGAAAATAGTTGCCGTTGTTCTTTTTCCAAGGAGGAAGGCATTTTCAGCTGAAGACACTTGTCATTGTTCCAGCCAGAGAAGGAGAATATTTGGAGGATGCATTAGTATTAAAGTGATTCTATTACCCCCACCCCTAATGGAGCACAAATATTAGGATACTTTGCATATCCTGTGTAATTCTTGCTATTTCAGATTACTGGTTGAGTTTCTTTACTTTCTTGCACTTTTTTGTGATAACACATTCCCCCTTTCAACAGGCTTAAGTATTAGAATTAAATTATGCATAGTAACTCCTGAGTAACTCTTCTTTTTAAATCTAAGGATATTTCCTTATTTTACATACCTTTTTTTCCCCCCCCCCTAATGCTACGAGTCTAATTAGAATTTACCAGCTAGAAAACAATTCTAGTTTGGGATATAAAGTTTGCTTTGGCTGTTGTGATGCAGCTGCTGTTTGAACTCTGCTTTCTAATGAGTAGGCTAAAGGAGACAAGAGAGCATTTTGGGTTTTTTATTGCAGGGCTGCCTACTGAATTTTCTGTAGATAATTATCTTTGCCTAATCCTATGCCAAGGTTTCTGTCAAAGGATATGTCAGGTTGGTTTTGTTTTGTTTTTTTATCAGTTGCAGCCTTTGATACCTTACTGTGTTCCATAAATCTACCAGAGACAAAGTTTTCATACTCCCTACCATCTTTCTCTCAAGTACTGTACTTAGCTAAAGCTTGTACCCTTTGAGCTATCATTGTATTTAAATTTCATTTTATGCAAAAGAGTGAAAGGGCACCCAGGTTCAATATGTAGGCTACCTGATTAATAAACATCCTGTTTTATGCCCTGTCACCAGGAGTTAATGTAAATCCTGAACAGATTCAGTAGACAGGTTTCTAGATCAGGCTATGCGAGTGATTTTATGAAGAATAGGTGTTAGACATGGTGGTAGGTTGACCTTGGCTGGACTCCAGGTGCCCACCAAAGCCACTCTATCACTCTACCTCCTCAGTTGGGCACGGGAGAGGAAATGCAACGAAAGGCTCGTGGGTCGAGATAAAGGCAGGGAGACATCGTTCATGAATTACCGTCACGGGCAAAACAGACTCGACTTGGGGAAATTAGTTTAATTTATTACCAATCAAATCAGAGTAGGATAATAAGAAATAAAACCAAATTTTAAAATGCCTTCCCCCCACCCCTTCCTTCTTCCCAGGCTTAACTTCACTCCCGATTTCTCTACCTCTTCCCCCTGAGCAGCGCAGGGGGATGGGGAATGGGGGCTGCGGTCAGTTCATCACACGTCTCTGCTGGTCCTTCCTCCTCAGGGGGAGGACTCCTCACACTCTTCCTCTGCTCCAGCGTGGGGTCCCTCCCATGGCAGACAGTCCTCCATGGACTTCTCCAACATGAGTCCTTCCCACGGGCTGCAGTTCTTCACAAACTGCTCCATCCAGCGTGGGTCCCTTCCATGGGGTGCAGCCCTTCGGGAGCAGACTGCTCCAGCATGGGTCCCCCACGGGGTCACAAGTCCTGCCAGCAAACCTGCGCCAGCCTGGGCTCCTCTCTCATGGGCCCACAGGTCCTGCCAGGAGCCTGCCCCAGCGCGGGCTTCCCACGGGGTCACAGCCTCCTTCGGGCATCCCCCTGCTCTGGCGTGGGGTCCTCCAGGGGCTGCAGGGCCCAGTGTTAACCTCCATGGGCTGCAGGGGACAGCCTGCCTCGCTATGGTCTTCACCAGAGGCTGCAGGGGAATCTCTGCTCTGGTACCTGGGGCACCTCCTCCCCCTCCTTCTTCGCTGACTTTGGTGTCTGCAGGGTTGTTCCTCTTGCATATTCTCACTCCTGTCTTCTGACTGCTGCTAGCATTGCACAGATTTTTCCCCGTCTTAAATATGTTATCCCAGAGGTGCTACCACCATCGCTGATGGGCTCGGCCTTGGCCAGCGGTGGGTCTGTCTTGGAGCCGGCTGGTATTGTTTCTGTTGGACATAGGGGAAGCTTCCAGCAGCTTCTCACAGAAGGCACCCCTGTAGTCCCACCGCCACCAAAACCTTGCCATACAAACCCAATACAGACATCTGGTTGCTTGTGTTTGTGTAGCTTCTCAGTTTTTTTGTCATTCTTACAAGTTACATTTTTAACTATGTTGCCAAAGAGTTCTTGAAAACTCTGAAAGCAAAAGTGCTATTGGTAAAATAATTACTTAACTGTAAAAACATAAGTATTACTTTTGTCTAAGCAGTGTTTTCTAATATTTTTTCTTTATAGAACATTTTTTTTCTGTCTTCCTAATATGTTCTCTGGTCTGGTGTTTATTATGCTGAAGTAAACTTTAACAGCTAGTGTAACTTAATTTAAGCATAGGAAAACTGTTGTTTAATTTTGTGGCAGTTCTTGTGTTTTTATTTGTGGAGAATCTGTGAGAATTCCATGACACATGTGACCAGCTTAGAGTTTGAAGCTACTTTTGGTCTGCAGGAAACTGTACAACTCATTGGTTTTGAGTCAACTGTTTTCCAGTAGAGAGTAGAACAGGGGTCATCGTAATTCTTGTAGGCTTTGGGACTCTGACAGTTGTCAAGAACAAGTTACAAAATTTGAAAGTTCTTTAGAAGCAAAGACCTTGATTGAAAGGTCTTCAGTAAGTATATGGGATACTCAGTAATAGGATTCACTTTCTTATTTTAAGTTAGGCAGACCTTGTTTGTGTTTCAAAATATCTGAGATTATACTTTCTGACTAGAACTTTTTTGTATGTCAGAAGTGATGTATAGATTTTTGTAGTAGTAGAAGTACAACTAAGTTGCATTATTTTTACTTACAGCATGCTTTTAAAATATATTCTTTCACCTATTTGTCAAATTGGTTTCTCAACTTTTCCATCAGAGCTTGGGAATTATATAATATTTCTTCTTAGCAACTCACTGTATCATTATTATCTTCTAGTGAAAAGAGCTAACTCATTTTATATGGAATTATGTTACAGATGGATAAAATTTTATGAATACGATTCACTGTGGGAAAAATTCTGTGAAGAGTGATATAGTGGTTAAATCAGAAAGCTTGAACTAGTGTCTTGTACGTTGACAACTGTGCTTATATCCTCTTGGTATTTTTTGAAATGCAGAACTAGCTTCTGGTCAGACAAGAAAAACTTGTTGAAAATTCTTAAATCTTGATCTTGTTGACCTAATAAAAGTGTATGTTGGCTTTTCTGTAGTAGGACTTACCAAACCTTTAAAAGCTGTGTTTCTGCTCAGGGAACAAAATAATGAATCCTGTTTCCTTCAATTTCTAGAACAGAAAGATAAAATTTGGTGGGAAAAGAAATCTTGCAGTTATGTTCTTTTATGAACTTCAGGGGGCAAAAAAGGGAAATATACAGTGAAGAACAATCTGAAAACTAACATTGTATGAGTTTCACAGTGTTAATATATTATTTAAAATAAAATCTATTAATGTTATTTTTTTGGACTAGTGCTTCTGTTTCTTAGCTGAATGCTTTAAAGGCAAAATGCTCAAAAATAATCTATACAGTCATGATGTTGCCATGGTATTGATGTGTCCCAAATGTCAGTGATGTTATGTTTCCATATGCAGGAGTCTCTTTACTTGGAAATCTCAATTGAAGGGGGATCAAATCTCCAATGTTCCACCACTGAAGTTCTCCCTTGAAATAATTTCAGCTTCGCAATGGGATGTGTGGTCACGGATGATCCTTCTGAGTAGAATAGTATCCATGAATCTCTTTTGAGTCTGTTCTGCCACACAAGTTATATATAGGATTGTCTTTTGAATTCTTAAATATACTCTTTCTTTTCTGTCGTGCTTCATGGCTTGGGGTGTTTTAAGGAGCAGATACATGTAATCTCCTTGGCCCTTTTCCTTTGGAAATGTATGTGAAATGGGCATTGGATGAAATGTTTTAAAATATTTGTTTGCGATGTTTTACAGTAAGATATTCAAGGTATATGCATAGGGTGAACTAAAAATTAAGCATTAGATGTCCCTTCAGTACTAACAACTGTGTGTATGCCCATGTGCTTTTTTACTTTCGGTAGTTAACTTTTGTTACTTACTTTTATATAGTTACTTTTCACATAGTTACTTTTGGCTGTACCAAAAGTAACTTTATTCTGACTGAAACTGAGGCCTCTTGTCAATGTTCAATGGATAATAGAAGCTTTACATTGAAAATAAAGCAAGCTCTGAATTACAACAGCACAGAAAGAGGAAAGAATTCAATACTTGTCAGTTTTGCTTGAAGGTGGGGATGGTGCATAACCACTCTGAAAACAGTTTGCATTTGTGAAGGAAGTCACGACAGAGACTATTTTAAAGATGTACATAGCTTCAGCTGATGTAGTCTAGAAAGAACTTTTAGTTTTAACAGAAAAATATTTTTTATTTGAAGAAACAACTTTTTTCATTGTTTTTGTCCTTTTCCCATTGATCTCTCTCTTGCTATTTGTTGGGCATGTGCTTGTTTGTTTGTTTTTTAATATCAAGTTGATTGTTTATCTCTTCCTCCCCCTCCTCTTTGCAGTGGTAATAGCTTTCAAGTCCTAGGGCTGAAGTGGTGGTTTTTCCCAGGATCTTTCTTGACAGTTTCTTACAAATTTTTAGAAAAAATTCTCAGTCTCTTATTTCTCAAAAATTTGCCATTTCTGAAGGACCTAACTTTAAATTATTTTCCTCCCCCAGCAATTGATAGTTCCTCTACTACAAGCAGTGCCTCTCCTGTTCTGAACAATTATGATGCCCTGGAAGGAGGTGGCTATCCAGGTAAGCAGTTTATTGCATGTTAATTCTGAATTGTTTGTTTAAAGACTTACATGTTTACTGTTTATGAATTTTTTTTTTTCTATTTCTGGTGGTGTTTATTGTTAATTAACAAGTAGATGAAAGGAAATGCCTATGAAGGGAGTGGAAGCAATCATCAGAGAGAACATACCTCGCTTTTTTAATTGCTTTTCACAGTTTTAACACTGAAGTTGGAGTAACCATTTAATAAAATTTCCCTGTACCATAAGTCATACTTTCCATGGTAATATTGAGGGTAGTGCTGAATGTATGCTCTGTGTGAAAGCAAGCATCTTTCTCTAGGTTATACAGTATGCCTGGTTGTGTTGACATTAGTAGCTGATAATAGTTGACACGCCACTGAAGTTTTGAGACCAACAATATCAGCTTGCAGAGATGTTTGGATAAGGTTATTTTCTTCTATTTTTCTTCATTTAGAGAAAATGGCTGCTATTTTGCTTATTTTTATCTCTAAAAATATCAGGAGTGTCAGGTTTGTTCTAAATGAACCTTCTAGCAGACTACCTCAGTCTTGAAATCTGTAGAGCTGTCATATTGAGAGCAGGTGGAAAAGATGCTGTTCAATGTTGGTATGTTAGCCAGTATTTCAAATGATAATGGGATTAATTTGGGAGGCCTCCCTCAGGCTTTTTTGCATTGCTCTGGCCTCTGAGAATGTCACCATAGTTTGCTTAGTTTTATGGGTTCCTGTATAAAGTGTAGTCTCTGTCAAATAAAAAGCCAATATTGCTGTTGACATAGGGTCTAGCTCATGCAGTAAGGGTAGCAGAGGCATGGTTGCAGGATTAGGAATTCTAATTTCTCAGTTAATAACTAACCATTTTGGTTCTGCTGAAGGCATATTCTAAAAATAACTTTTTCCTTCTGTTTTCTTTAAAGAGTAACAGGATCAGCTTTAATTTTCTTCAATTTGTTGCTATTTTTTTTTTTTCTTCTGGAGCGCTCACGCCAAATGTAGTTTCTTGGCAGTTGGTTTCTTGAGTGGTTGATTTCTTCACCTGACACTTTTCCTGGTGGATTTTACCAAGCTTAAATTCTTCTGAAACTTAGCTCACATTTGTAGACATTCCTAAAGAGTAGTTTAATCTCCTTTGAAAATAGTGGGACTAAACTGTGCTGCAGGGATATACAGGAGGGACTTGCATTACTTCAAGAAAAGCTCTGTGTCTACATTTAAAGAATAGTTCTGTCACCTTAGCCTTATGTTTTAACAGTACTCGTAAGTGGTAGACGAGAGACTAAGCATGAATGGTCTCTTTTTGTGGTTTATATCAAGTGCAAATCTTGGAATAAAATGTGGTTCTAAGGGGGTTTTATTTCATTTTTTATTCAGTTGAAATACTTTTTTAAAGTTACAATTTTTCTTGTAAAATAGCATTTTGTTAGTAGTTACACAAGTCTGTGGTCATCTTCCCATGTATACCCCCTTTATCAGCATAATTGCAGTGATCTTCCTTGCTAATTTATTTGGTGAGTGCAGATAAACAACTTGATGGATAATACAAAAACTTATAAATGGAAGTGTTGTTTGTTAAGCATTTAGGAATCTACATTTAAATTAAGAAAGAAACAGTAAGTATATTTAATACCTGTGGGATTTCTTGTGTCCTTCTAGAGACACGTTCTGTGACCAGCAGCCCAGTTCCTGCTCCATCAGTCCCCCAGACATCAAAAGCTTCTAAGCCCTTTGGTTATGGATATCCAACACTGCAGCCTGGCTACCAAAATGCAGCGCCACCTGCTCCTGTGCAGCCCAGTAATCCAGGACACCATCCTGGGTTTCAGCACTATCCACAGGTTTGTATTTTTAATTTAAAAGTTACTTCATGAAGTAACTTCACGGGAAAAGTCTTTTCTGCATGATGTATTTCTTTTTTTACATATTTTCATATTTTATTTTTGTAATTTCTGAGACAATAAATATTAAGTATAATATTGATGTCATAGCTCTGGATCTTAACTTCTTATTAGAAGGCTTTTGAATTAAAATTTTAAGTGTATCTCCAAACAGTTAGGCTTAACAAGTTTGCTTCACCAGTTATAAGCAGCATTCACAGTTTTAAGGTTTGGTGTTTCAAAGAGCTGTACTTTATTGATAGAAAACCATGAAGAAGAATAATGAAGTACTTGATCAGCAAATACACGTTTGATCAGAGCACTACTATGGGCAATGATCTCAATCATTAAATCACTTCACGAGCAAGGGATGGCACGGGGTCCAGATGAAAGAGCTCTGTAGAGCTCGTGCTGTGTGTGTGGCGGAGCAGGCTGCCTGCATCTGCTCTGTTTTCCTGGTAAAGAGAGCGCCAAGCGCCGAAGAAGTTGTATACCATCACCTGGCTCCCGTTGTGCATGTGAGTCACCCAAGAGCAGTGAAATGTGAAGAAGAGGCAGGCGCTGAGGCAAAATACAAATGCTGAAGCAGTGCAGAGAAGTGTGTGTGTGAAGGGGTGTAGAAAATGTACTGATTTACAAATCCCCTCTCTGAAATAAGGCCCAGCTGGCAAATGTATTGATGCTGCTGTTGTAGGTGATCAAAATTCCTTACTGATCTGAGTGTAGTATCGTAAGTTAGCATATAACATCCAGGAATGCTTTCACTGTTATGGAGGTAATGTGAAATGTGACCTGGAGGAAATGTTTGGTTGGGTTTTTTTTCTTTTTTTTTTTTTTTTTTTTAACTTGGAAGACTTAGCTTCATCTTCACTATAATGAGAGATGGAGTTAAGCTCTTTTCAGGAGTACACAGTAAAAGAACAAAAAACAGCAATTACAAGTTGCAGCAATTGAAATTCTGGTTGGACATATAAGGAGAAAATTCTTCAGAATGGGAGTGGGGAAGCACTAGAACAGATTGTGCTGTGAAATCTTCAGTCCTTCAGAACTCAGCTGGACAAGGCTATGAGCAACCTGATCTAACTTGAAGTTAGCCTTGCTTGAGCAGGGGGTTGGACTACCAGACCTCAAAGGTGCCTTCCAACCTAACCTTTTCACCTCTTCTATGGTGTTTTGTTTTAATTTAAAAATAAATAGATAACAACAGTTTCTGTAACTTGGAAACATTGTAACATCTTTGAAGAGTGAAAAAATTGTCAGCCTTTCTAGTAACTCGTTTTCTGACGCCTGGAAAGCTTGAAGGATTATGTGCGACTTCCAATGTTGATTTGTATCATGAATTTGAATTTTGTCTAATGATATATATTTGGAAGGTATGTCACATTTGTCTTAGCATTTTTAAATTTGTACTATACAACTCTTGTTTGTTCGGGTTTGTTACTAACTACTGCTGTATCTTTTTTTAATACGTGTCTGGAAGAATTGGGATTACAAGACGATTTAACGTGGTTATTTAAGCATGATTGTGTGTTTACTCATTTGCAATGCTCTTACTTTTTTCAGCAATATCCAGGTGTGAACCAGCTGTCCTCTTCCATAGGAGGATTAAGTCTACAGCATTCTCAGCAGCCAGAAAGCTTGAGACCAGTAAACCTTACGCAAGATAGAAATATTTTGCCTGTATCTTCAGTTCCAGCACCTGTGCCTAACTTGAATTCTGATCTTAGGAAATTAAACTGCAGTCCAGAGTAAGTGTACTGTGACTAGAACAGCATCTTACATTTTTAAGTCACTAATAATTATTTAAAGTGTCAAAAAATGTCTAAACTGACTCCTGACTTTAAATCTTTGTGATGAGCTAATATAACCCATTTCACTTGAAAATAAGTTTGTCCTCTGCATCGTTACACAAATGTTGAAACTGTCCTGCCATCAGAATATATTATATGCAGTGTGAGTGTAGCTCACTTATTAAAAGATTAAGAAACCTGCTTAATCTTTGCCTTGTTTTATCCATCTAAAAAGAAGTATTAATAAACACCTTAATGTTATCCAGTACATTTCATAGAATATTTTTGTAATATTGCATAGCATTTTTTTCCAGACAATTATGATGATCATGCCCAAATACACTGAATAAACTGTGAGTATATTTTATTATGGTAATCCCACAATCATGATGTATCCTTTCACCTCTAATTAACATTAAGCAGTATTATCTACTATCCCAAGTCAAGTGCAGCTAGGTACAAGAGAAATTGCTGTCCTCTAAAGATCTTAATTCTAATTCCAAAAGAAATTTTATTCTTTGCCCCAAATTAGCTCAGCTTTTTGCCCTAGTGACAATGCATGGTCCCACCAGAAATCAGAAAACTGGGGGTCTGGAAATCATTCTTAGATGTGGAACACTTTGGACAGCGCTATGCGTGCACTGGGGTTTTTTAGTGCCTTTTATTTAACTTTAAGTCCATTCTCCACTTTACATACACAAAAGAAAAGATTTTGACTCTCAGTATTTGAGATCCGTTTCTACTGTTTTCTTATATACATATTACTTTCTGAGAACTAGTAAATACTGTGTTCCTTCTTTAGTTCCTTCACCCAGAAAATCTTTATAATGAATAAAAATACATCATTTTACATTGAGCGTTGTACCTAAAGCAGTTTTATCTCTTTATTGCAAGTTCGTTTTGGTATACTTGCATTGCTGAACTACTAAATTGGGGAGTGGGGGAGTATTTTTTTGTTTCTTTAGGAGGCTTTTTAATCTCCTTGCATTAATTCTGTTTATTAAATCAGCTTTGTAAAACATAGGATTTCTTAAATTTCAAAATTCTTTAAAATCAGGTGTTAACACAATATTTTTAACATCTTTTAAAATTTCATTTTCAACATAATGTTTTTATTTCCTTTCAGCTCATTTCGATGTACATTAACAAATATTCCACAAACACAGGCTTTGTTAAACAAAGCTAAGCTTCCTTTGGGTTTGTTGCTACATCCCTTCAGAGACCTAACGGTAAAGTAGATTACTTTTTTTTTAGTGTATGTATTTAATATATGTGTTTGTCCTATTTTTGTTCAAACAATAAAATATAGTGAACTATAAGTCCTAAATTTAACAGAAGTAGCAAAAATTGTTTGGGACTTAAAGACAAGGAGGGGGCAAAAAGCCTTGAAATTGCTATTTCATTGAAATTCATAAGGGAGAAGCTTTGGACAAGTTGTTAAAAAAATTTTCCTTATTGTTGGAAATCTTTGCCTGTGGTTCGCTGAAGCTCTGAATTACTACTCTGTGTGTTGGGCTCAGAACTGTCAGATACCTCTTGAAAAGGTGTTTAGTGCCCTCTTGAAAAGAGGTGCTCATGTTGAATGTATTACTGGCATGATAAATGCTGTCACTAGAAGGTAAGCACAATGTAAGATTGAAGCTGCGTTCATAACTGTTAAGCAACTCCTCTCCATCTAATTCATTTGTATGTAGAAAGGTGAATAACTGTCTGATACGACTTTTTTATATACTGGGTGTTCTTTGTGTAAGATTTGCTGTCTGTCATATTTAGTCGCCCAAAGTTGTCCTGTCTTTCATAATTTCTCTTACCATCGTAGCTCTGTTATACTAATGATGTAATTTAAAGTAGTTCCATTAAAAATCTTAGTACATCTTTGATTTGTGAGATTGGATTAAGACAGTAATTGAATATTATTTCTTCTGATTTTAAAGGGGAGGATATTTTTAATAGGCATCATTATTACTCTGTATGAAAATGAGCTAAAAAGGTAAAAGGAAAGATGATAGAATATCTAGTCTTAGGAAGATTTTATACACTGTACTGCATATTAATGTGTTCCACCAATTGTATTACATACCTTCATTGCAGCTTTCTATTGTTTCTTTTTAGCAATTACCAGTAATAACATCAAGCACAATAGTGAGGTGCAGATCCTGCAGGACATATATCAACCCTTTTGTTTCTTTCATTGATCAAAGGAGGTGGAAATGCAATCTGTGCTATAGAGTTAATGATGGTAAGTGTTTGGGTTTTGTGGGTTTTTTTGTTTTTGTTTTTTTTTTTTTGTAGCAGGAGATGCTTGCATTTTTAGAATCTCAAGTATTTGCATCATATCAGTCCACGGGATACTTTAGATTAAAACATAGATTAAAATGACAGTGTTCTTAAGATGTTTTTTAAAATCTCTGGATCGTAAGTCAGATATGCTGTGCATTTTCTGAAGCAAAACGTTGTTTTGCAATATTCTGGGAGACTAAAAAAATGTAATCGTATTATCCTGATTACTTGTATAATGAAACCAACTTCCTCCATTGACTGCTGTTGCAATATGCAAATGGAAACACGATGACAGTTAATACTGTCTGCAATCCAGGCCAGAGGTTATAAGAAACAATACAGGTTGAAGCTTGTTGTTGTGAAATGCTCTATTTGCATTGGTGTTCTAAAGTGAGGGAAATACTGCTGTTTAAGATAAATAACTGGAAACAAAAGAAGGTTTAACTTTGATGTTGCTTGGGATACTTGAAATGTTAGTATGTTTTACATATCCTTAATGTGCATTTTTTTTCTGTTGTTAGTGATAATTCAAATATGTCTGCACTAGTTCACTTGTAGCTGCCATAATGGTTTTATTTGCTGACAAATATATAATTTTTTTTTTGTGGGGGGAAAAAAAAAAATTTATAGTTCCTGAAGAATTTATGTATAATCCTCTGACACGATCTTACGGAGAACCTCACAAACGGCCAGAGGTCCAAAATTCTACAGTAGAATTCATTGCTTCCTCGGACTATATGGTAAAAAAAGTTTTTATGTGAACTTCAAAAATTGCATGTTAATATGAATGTGTTTGAAATTAATGTTGCATGTTACTCCAATGGTGTGTATTAATTTTCCTGTGAAGGTCCTCTTAACACCAAAGAATAGTTAAGATTTGTATTTATTTTGAATGCTGGCAAGTGTAGATATTCAGCGACTTGTCAATTAAAGGCAATTGCGATGTGTATAATCGTCCAGTGTAGTTTAATGTGGCATAGTCTGGTTTGAGTCTGATGCAATGTGTTTCTGGGTTTCTCCCTCATTTTGAAGAGGTTTGGAAAGACCAGTAATGGAATGAGCAAATTAAGTTGGGTTCAAATTTTTAGTTAGTAATTGTGACAGAAACGATTCTAACTAGGAGTCAACCTACAATTGCTGTGATAGTAGTCCTGTCTCCAAGAATGATAAACAAGGCCTGGGAAAAGGCCCTGTTCATAATGACATTATTAACAACAGCAAAAATAAATTGTTCTCTTGTCTTTGAGTTGAAACACTGTGACCAAGACATTTGGCCATGAATAAATACAGCTTGTTATATGGTTCGGAAAAGGATGTAGGTAGAATATTTTAACGCCATTTAATGGATCACATTGTCCACATCCTGAAAGAACAGTGGTGTTTTGAAGAGTGAATTCCATATCTGGCATCAGAGAGTCATGTTTGAGTTGTCTGCTGGAAGGAGAGACTAAAATTATCCAATTTCTGTTCTGAAGCATAATGTTGTATGCTTATTATGAATGGGAATTATTAACCACTGGCAGTTGTGGTTAAGTCTATCCACATGACTCTTAGTAAATCAGTTTTATTGCATAATGTATACCTTGCATTTTTCTAAGTATTCCCTTTTCCCACTTCCCTTTCTAATGACTAATCATTTTTAACATTTCTTTAAATATGATTTTTGAACATTTTTTTTATTTTTATTTTTTTACTTTGTAGCTTCGTCCTCCTCAGCCTGCGGTATATTTATTTGTTTTAGATGTGTCTCATAATGCAGTGGAGGCTGGATATTTGACAATAGTCTGCCAGTCATTGCTGGAAAACCTAGACAAGTAAGAATATAAATAACCTTTTCAAATTAGCTAATGTGTTAGTATGAAAAATACTAACCTACAGTTTTGCAGAAAACTTGCATGTAGTGTTTAAACATTCTGTCCCTAAAGGACAGAAGTCCTGTTGCCTGAGGTGCTGAAATGCAACTTACGTGTCTAAAAAAACCAACCAAAAAAAAAAAAACCGA
Source organism: Nipponia nippon (assembly GCF_047370975.1). Classification (NCBI taxonomy): domain Eukaryota; kingdom Metazoa; phylum Chordata; class Aves; order Pelecaniformes; family Threskiornithidae; genus Nipponia; species Nipponia nippon. The sequence goes on from NW_028262380.1 coordinate 58,452,283, forward strand.
ACCACCAACCAAGCAAAAAAAATCACACACACACACACACACACACCCCCGAAAAAAACATCTGTTGAAGCAATTTACATGAGAGGTATCTTCCTTGCATGTGATTAAAAGTGGATCTGCAAATAATTTACTTATGTGTCTGCAAAGAATATTTAGTTGTAACTTCTATCAACTTCATGTTGATTGTACAAACATCTATGAAGTGTGCTCTTCCCCCCTGCCAAGACCAACAAAAATAACTCAATTACAGAGATTAAATTGGCTGGTTCTTGTGCTGAAACAGCTGAGGTGCTGCATACTGGAATGTTGTAACCACTAGTGTGAGACTGCCTAAGTGAATTGAGTTGTCAGTTTGGTTTTTTTAGATAAGTTAGGTAGATCTACCTGTGCCGTGCTCTATCTCTTCTCATTTTTGCACTGGAACAGCATGTATGGGATTGTTGGTGTTTTTTGAGGGAGGGCTGATAAACTTCACTATGCTCATGTCTTTTGAAAACTAATTTGCATCCTGTGGAGGCCTCACTCTGAAAATTGTTTTCTACAGGTTTTTCTTGGGAAACTTGATTTTAATTTCTGATAAAGACACCAACATGTACAATAAAATTCTTCACCTACATTTATTGGCTTAGTCTTTCTTTGTTCAGATCTTTACAGGTATTTTGTCAACAGATTCTCAGAAACATGCTGAATTATTTTAGGAAAATTGATAAAATCCTATGCAAAGTCTATAGGAAAATCAGTACAGCTAGTTAATTTATATACCCAGATGGTAATAACAATATTTGCCTCTATTGCCTTTGCTCACCATTATGGTTTTCAGCACTTGCTGATGTTTTATGTCTTATGTGAGGAATCCCATTTAGTTTGTCTTTTTCTATTTTTAATGCCATACGTAGGAATATGGTCCACATGAGATTTTGGTTTAGAGCTGTAAGTGCTCTGTAACTACATTAGTAAGTGGGTTGTTTTTTTTTTAATTATGAAAGAGCAGAATGCGCTATTTTCTATTGAAGATCTGAGAAGGCTACATTCTTTCATGGGTCAGCGTAATGTTTAAATGAACCTACGAAGTTCTGTCTTGGAACAAAATATCAATATATTAGTGAGTGCTTATCTGTAACATTTAGTCTTGTAAACTGTATCATTACCCCAGCTTTTCAGAAAATACTGAAGAAATATTACTTGTATTCATGTTTTAGATCTCCTTTCTTTTGTTCTCCCTTCACCCCTTATACATGAGCTTCTGCTAACATCAGCAGGAGCTGTGTATATGTATGTGTCTTGAGAGACAAATCAAGGGCTTAATAGTTTATTTTTTAATGCTTTAGGCTGCCTGGAGACTCGAGAACAAGAATAGGGTTCATAACATTTGACAGCACTGTTCAGTTTTACAACTTGCAAGAAGGTTTATCTCAGCCTCAGATGCTGATTGTCTCAGATATTGATGGTAAGTAAAAAGAAAATGGAAACTAAATTCTAAATTTTTGAGAAGCTACTTTTTTTCCCAGAAGAAAGATTAGAATCTCGCAAACATTCTGGTTTTAAGTAAATTTTATTGAATGTATAGGGAATATATTTCTAAAAAATAATCTTACACTAACTACAGAGTAGCTGGTGGTTACAAAGTGAAATTCAAATTTTAATTTTGCTTTGAATAAAACAAGCTTTGTATAGACTATATTATTCTCTCTAATGTACGTATCAGAAAAGTAGACTGTATTTCATGGTACGTATAGCAGTGGGCAGTGAAATGTTTTGTTCTATTTTAATGTAATTTTTTTTCTATAATAAAATGCTTTTTTTTCCATTCTCCCTACAGATATTTTCCTACCTACACCAGATAGTTTACTTGTAAATCTCCATGAAAGCAAAGAGGTATGATTTCTCAAAATTAATCACTGAATTTAGAGTTAAATGTTCAAAATGGAGGTTGTTTTTAAACTTGGAATTCAAGCCTATCTTCGTAATATGTAATTCCAATGCTACTTTTTAATTATAGAAGTATTACATGTTGTTTGTTTGATGCATCATAGTTTTTAAAATTGACTTTGTTTTCCTTAGTGTGTTGAAACTAAGCTGAAATATTTGGTACTGATTGTTCCATTTCAGTTATGGCAATACAGCTTTTTAGAAATAGCAGAAAATCTCAACCTTGCAAAATCTCACAAACACCTTTCGATCTGTTCTGCAGCTGATAAAAGATCTATTGAATGCGTTACCAAATATGTTCACCAATACAAGAGAAACACACAGTGCATTGGGCCCTGCTCTTCAGGCTGCGTTTAAACTGATGTCTCCAACGGGTGGTCGGATATCAGTGTTTCAAACTCAGTTACCATCTTTGGGAGCAGGGCTTTTGCATTCCAGAGAAGATCCCAATCAAAGGTCAAGCACAAAGGTACAAAAAACTCCTTTAATATTCATCTCGTGAGACTAGGGACTGGCCGTGTCTTTCCAACTTGCATAGTTCTGCAGATAAACTCTTGTTTTTTGTTTATAGTAGTTCACTAAATTTTAATTATTCAATGTCTGTGTCCATGCACATCACTAGTTTATACATGTATGTGTGGCATTACTTGTTTCAAAGTGCATGAGCTGTCTTTTGGGCCTTTGGTCCATAGCTTTTCTTGGGAAGCAAAAGAAGCTGCAAATATCTCTGACTCGGTTAATATCAACCTGGGTTTTGAACCAAAGTGTGGATATATTAAACTGTAGACCTAAAACATGATTTCTTATTATTTTATGGCTTTGTAGTTTGCAGCGTCCAGTAAGTGTTACATAGTTACACGAATGTTTATTTGTATGAGAACATAAACTTCCTTGAAAGTAGAATCATAACTGCTTGTAAATACAATCTAAAAGAATAAGGAGCATAAGGAAAATAATTTCTGCAGGTGGAAATGCCTATAAATTCTTGTTTAAAGGAAACATCCTTATGATACTTTGCTACTGAATAGTATGTCTCTTGTTCCATGAAGACTTAAGAGAGCACGATCATTGTCTTAACTCTTTCCTGTATAATTTATTCACCAAAGGTGGTCCAGCATCTTGGTCCAGCAACGGATTTTTATAAGAAGTTGGCACTGGATTGCTCAGGCCAGCAGACTGCTGTGGATTTATTTCTCTTAAGTTCACAATATTCTGATCTAGCTTCTCTTGGTAAGGAGTACCTAATGTATGCATTCGTTCTTTCAACATTGTTGTCTTTCTTCAGAAGCACAGGCTACTTCAGGAATTCTTAAATCATGTAAATCTTTTTGAACTTCTGTAAATGCAGCTAATGCTGCAAAGGAATTGGCTTTGAAGTTGATAGCAGTAAACAACAGGAGTACAGGGTTGGTAGCATCGGACAACTTATTCTGGGATTTCACAATTTTAAACAAGAAGGTACTTTCCTGCTCAAGAACAGGAAACAGCCAGATGGCAAGGAATTAATAAAATTTAATCATAGGGGTAGAACAGAGTTCTCATCTTTCAGTATTAAACCAAGATTTGTCTCTGCGCACACACTTAATTTTGCCTCTACACCATTAAATATTTCTGCATGCGCTCCTGTGTTAGTTGCCAAAGGTAGCATGCTTGTAGAATTAAGTGTATAATTAGATAATTGTGTATTGAGGTGACTCATCACTGTCTTCAGTGGCCTGAGTCTGGGCCGGTTCTCGTTGTCCTACAGATATGAGTCATATCAAGAAAAAGATGCACATAGACTTGCAGAAGCTTGGACACAATTTTTGTATCCTGACTTCACGTTACAGTTTTACCTCTTAACCATATCTTTCCCTCCTTCACAGCTTGCATGTCCAAGTACTCTGCTGGATGCATCTATTACTATCCATCTTTCCATCGTAGCCATAATCCTGCTCAGGCCGAAAAGTTGGAAAAAGACCTTAAAAGATACCTTACAAGAAAGATTGGATTTGAAGCCGTTATGCGCATAAGATGTACAAAAGGTATGTTTTAAATACTGATTTGTGTGGAAAAGTTGGTGTAAGCATGTTAACTATCATTTTGAATGTGCTTAATCTTTAGCGACATTAGATTTCAGGTTGTTTGTCTTTCACTGAAGAGCAAGATACCTGCCTTCTTTATATAGGTTATGTTAGCTTTTGCCATTTTATTTTTTTTTAACTTAAGATGGCGCCATCTCACTTCAACTAAGTTGACATGTGTAGTGTAAGGGCATCGTTCAGTTTGGAGTGTTCAGAATTGAACATGAACTCTACAGGATCATGCTGAAATGTCCAATGACTCACATAATTGATTCTGTGTGATAGAATAAGTATTTTTACTGTTTTCTTGAACATAGCTTGAGGGCTGTGGGTTTTAATTATTGATTGGAAGTTTTTTTCATGCTGTTTTAACCTCACTCTGAATTATTTAATCTGCTTCTAGGTCTTTCAATACACACTTTTCATGGGAACTTTTTTGTACGATCTACGGATTTATTGTCCCTTGCCAATGTCAATCCTGATGCTGGATTTGCAGTGCAAATGTCCATCGAGGAAAGTCTGACTGACACATCTTTGGTTTGTTTTCAAACAGCTCTTTTGTATACTTCCAGCAAAGGTAAATAAAGTCAAATGTGTTGGCCGCTGGGCTTTTTGTTTCTTTTTCTAACAATGTTTTTGTAGTTAGTTCCACAGCCTTTTGTTGTTCTCTATACCCTAGGGGAATCTTGTCAAAGCTAGTGATCTTACTTGGCAGTTAATCACGTAATGTAAATCTTTATAAACTCTACTTTGATGGCAAAATGTAATTTATCTCCATCTTACATAGAGTTGATTCAGCAAGATTCCTTTACTTAAAAGGCATACCATCGTTATAAGCAGTAACATCTTTGGCATGCACTTTGTCCAAAATCACAGATCCATGATGGATTGGAGCGAGTTGCTAGGACATTGGATGGCCATAAAGAATAGCAGCTACTTTCTGTAGTGAAGGTGGCACAGAATTTTGGGATGGGAATCAATGTACTTCATTTGTAGCATCAAGACACTTATTGTGGGTGTTATAAGCTAGTTTGTGTTATGAACGTGTGCTGATTCGTAAGTTGAATGCCTTAGAGCGTTGCAGAGTTTGAATAGGTTGAGACGGGAACAGGAGATAGTGTTACAGCAATTTCCTGACTGGTGTGTTTTTACAAAATGAGTGCATCTTACATGAGAGGAGCTACACTGTAATGACTGAATTTGTATACCTCTACCAGGAAATATTGTACAATGAGTTCTACTTATTTTTATTAGGTGAACGTCGAATTCGAGTGCACACACTTTGCTTGCCTGTAGTAAGTTCACTGGCTGATGTATATGCAGGAGCGGATGTACAAGCAGTTGTATGCCTCTTGGCAAACATGGGTGAGTACAGACCAGGAAGATTCAAATATCTTTTTATATGTTCTTAATTTTGCCAGCAGTTTAAATGAAGTAGTGAATAAAGCCTAGGTATTGTAGAAAAAAGGCTGGAGTGGAGCACACCTAAACCAGAGAATACAAAAGATGACAAATTCAAAGTTATACCAAAACTATTAACTGAAATCTTCCTTAGCCTGAATACTCAGTTGACTCTAATCTTTTAAAAGGAGCCTTCTTACATTGTTCTCTCGAGTTTATTGAAGGACAAAGAATCATAACACACTTGGATAAAAACTCTCATTTTTGTATCATCAACATCATGGTTTTTATCTCAGACTTCAGCATTCTACGATTACTTAAGAAACAGAGTGATTCAGTTTAGTGAGTTGCTGGAGACTAAAAGGGAACTTCTGACAACAGCGTATCAGAGATATGCATTAGTTTCTATGCTTCTATCCTGTTGCTGGTTTGAGGATTCTTACTTATCCCCTGCTTGTGCGTCATAAGTAGCTGTTTCATAGACTGATCTCTGCCATTGAACGTGTATGACTCTGTGCAGCATTTTAGTATATGCTATGTTGTATATTAATAGTCAAATGAATTAGAAGAAATAAATAGTACTTCTGTATCTCATCTTAAATGTACATTCAGTCCAGCAGGTGGCTTCCTCCAACCAAAGGATTTGCAGTCCTTTCTCAGCAGAGAAAGATGAAGCTTCATTTACACTAATCATAATTATGCCACTGAAATAATGGAAGACATTTCTTGTGAAAAAAAAAAAAAAAATCAAAAATAATTGCTGCAAATCTTATCTTGGAGGTAGGACAGCAGAGAATTTCAGCAATAACTTATTTGTATAAGGCTTAAAACAGGATTTATATTTAGTCTTGAGTAGATATCACATTTTTAAAGATTTTTTTTAAATTCTCCAAGAGTAGGGAGTGGAGATCAGCCACGCTGTATTTTTTTTAAGCATCATGAAAGTGCGTTTCTGTATGGGCAATAGTCTTATTTACTCCTAAAAAAAGTTAGGACCACAGGTGTGGGGTTTTTTTTAAATCTTAAAATATCACCCAGAAGCACAACTAACATTTTCAAAATTCAAGGGAATGAACGAGGCCAACTCTAGTAACTTCTTGTATCCTTCTAACCCAACAGCTGTGGATCGCTCAGTATCATCTAGTCTTTCGGATGCAAGAGATGCCTTAGTTAATGCTGTGGTAGACTCCTTGGCAGCATACATGTCAACTGC